>NW_025893549.1:443947-458322 GCF_002878395.1 Capsicum annuum
GAGTTTGAGAAATTGAAGAAGAAAAAGGTGAAATTGATGACCCAAGATAATAGTTATTGGTATTTATATTTGATGAGTGGTGGATGGTTGTGATATAAATGATGTCTGAAATATTTCCATGATTGTGAAAAAGGAGAAAAATAAATTCTTGTGGTAGTAAACTATGCATCCACTAAGTGTTTGTGAAAATGCTTAAAAGAGATGGGGCAAAAATAAAAGCTATGGTGGATAGAAAATGTTTAATTTAGTTCTTTGAGATTTTTTTTAAAGTAATAATGTAGTGTATTAAAGCGCTTACAGAGGTTAGTCACTATTTCCAAATAGTTCCTACCCATCCCTTAGCGTACATTACAACCCGAAAAAGTCCTAATTGATCCTAAGCTTTATATTCGACTATTAGTGGAGCACTATAGTAAGAGAAATCCTATGTTTCATTGTGTGTAACTTGTGAATTCTTTGTGGGAGTGAGTGTAACTTGATTCCTATACCTATTATGTTATGAAATGAGAAATTTTGAGTGATTATGACTAATCTCTACTTGTGAGGGGCACATGTTTGATGAATTTGGATGATTTGTATGATGTCCTTGATTGAACAATATGCATGAGTTTGCTACGTATGGATTCCATTCTTGAGGCTAGGATGTTTTGGAAGTAGGATTCTTGATCTTTCAAATGTGTATAACATGCTTAGTGTTGTAAACTTGCATTCTGTGTAGTCATTTTAGTGATTGCTTTAATTTCTTGCATATTGTAGAAGTGAGGAGTCTCTTCATCTCATGGTGTTTATAGTTAATAGTTGTTCGAGTATGAGCAAAGATTTAAGTGTGGGATGGTGATGTTGGGCATATTTTTGCACACTAGCGTTACTATTCTAGCCTTTTTAGCCTTATTTTGAGGATAATTCTGATGCTATATATGTTGATAATGATATATATGATCATTTATGTGTCCAATTATGTGTTTACAATGTTTAATCAAGGTTTCACATTATTTTTTATTCAATTTGAGCATTTATAGTTCAACCGAGAAAAATAGTGTAACTACCTTGATCTAGCTGTTTTTCTAGCCTATTGTATTGAGTTCTAATGTGTTACTAAGGTTTTTACTATGTATTTATATTTAAAACAAATTATTTAAAATGTTCAAGGGTCAATTGAATCAATAAAAGAGTCAAAAAAAATGAGTTAAAGCTAAAAGTAAATTTAGCCTAAGCTTAGCTCGTGTTTCTAGTTCATCGTTGAGGATGTTGTGTTGTTTTAAGCTCAAAATTGTTGTTCTTAACAATATATGATGATTTTTAAATGAATTATGATGTTATGTGAAGGATATACAAGTTTAAATCAAGTGGAAACAACTTAAAAGGTCTCCGAAATGACTACGGAAGCATAAGATGCAATTTGGACACCAATTTGGATCCTTAAAAAACTTTTGAGCACGTGTGGAGATTTTGTTTGTCCAATGGGAACTTTATGCATTTAATTGGATTCATAAGGGGTCCAAAATTGTGAAACATCACATTTTATAGCAGTCCCAATTCGGAATTGTCAAAAACGAGTGTCTCAATGCGATTGCACCGCTTAGCGCCATTGACCAAAATCGGGAGTTAAGTGCCTAGTTGTGCCCAGTTGAACCCAGTATGCCATTTGACACTGTGGTGTGATGCGCCAATGATCAAAATTGGAATAAAATTTTCGAACTGTTGGAAAACAACATGGAAACCTAATCCAAGTGGGGTTATGACTTATCTACTATAAATATGACGTCTTAAAGATCGTTTTGGGACATCTTTGAACCCTTAGATCACCTGGAACAACATTGGATGCTTCCAAAACTTATTTTTAGGTTTTTATTTCTCTAATTTAGCTTTATTTTATGGTTTTAATCATTCTTACAATTAATTGAATTTTTATTATGGCTATGAGTGGCTAAAAAACTTCCTTTCAGGTGTTGAAGCCAAGAACATGATTATTATTGCGATGGATTAAGTTTGTTTTCTTTGGATATGAATATTGGTTGTTTGTTTATTCTCATTTTAAATATTTTAAGGATTTGTGACCCTTAGAATACATCCATTATAAACTTTGTGAACTCAGGAGAAGAAATAGGGTGATAGAACATAGGAATAAGCGGAGTATGGTTCTTGATTCTTTATAAAATAAGAAACTTGAATTATTATCTAGGACATGGATGTACTTAAATATCTTACTTAATTCATATGTAGGATGATATTTGTTGGGAACTTAAGTGAATTATTACATCCCCGCTCAACTATGTCGGTGTGAGGTTCAACTTGGATAAGAGATATGAGGTTGGAAAACTATAGTTGCGCAATTAACCCTACGAATCAACAACCAAGATAAACAAGTTAACCAATGAACTCCAATAGCATAATATGATTGTTCAAAGTGCTTCAACCCTGGATTTTCTCCTATTGATTTTTACAAGATCTTTACTGTATGCATTATTTAATTTACTTGCAATATACAATCTTAATTCCCTCTTTTGGTTACTCTCGCATCAAGTTAATCTATATTGTGAACTTAAATAAAATTGTTTCCAAATCTAACATCTGTGGGATCGATAACTGGGCTTTATTGAAGGCCACTATATTACTTGGTAGACCACGTACACTAGCCTGTGCGCTTGGGTACTTTCAATCTTCTATGGACCAATGTAATGGAGTCTAAACTTCCCCTTCTTTTTAAATCTCATGACTCATTTCATAGGACAACCCTCAAGAACACCCAAGCACTTATTTTAAGCTCCAACTCTTTTCACCTTACATTCATATAAGACTTTTGGCAACTTGGATTAGTCTTAAGCCTTTTTCTGATCACCTTCACCTTTTCCATGTCTTGGTGAACCAAGTCAGGGCTAAACAACCTAGTCTCACCTCACTCAAACCACCCAATAGGAGTCCTACACATTCTACCATAAATAAACTTGAAAGGATCCATTTGAAAGCTAGAATGATAATTGTTGTTATAAGCAAACTCAATTAGAGGCAAATGATCAACCCAACTTCTATTAAAATCAATCACACAGGCCCTTAGCATATCCTTCAAAGTCTGAATAGTATGCTTCACTTGACTATCTATTTGGGGTGAAAAATGGTGCTAAGGTTCACCTATGTACCCAAACCTTTCTGAAACGAATGCTAAAAATAGGAAGAAAACTATGTACTGTAGTCTAAAATGATTGACGTTGGTGCTCCATGCAACTCAACTATCTCATAAATGAAAAGCATAGCATAATCCTCTCCTAAGCAGTTAGTCCTCATAGGCAATAAGTGAGAAGATTTAGTCATCCTATCCACAATGACCCAAATAGAATCATATTGACTGCGAGACCATAGAAAGCCTATAACATAAATCCATTTTAATCATCTCCCACATCTACAAGGACAATTCTATCTCTTGGGACATTCCACCAGTAGATTTCCTTCATGTCATGATACATCTTAGTTGAACCCGAATGTACTGTATATCTAGACTTGTGAACCTCTATCAAAATCCCCCTCACCATAACCCATCAACTGCAACAACACAGAACCTTCCTTGATACCTGAAGATGACATCTCCCTTAATCTTGAAAGCAATTACCCTTTGCTGAACCATATTATCCTTAATTTGCATAAGTATGTGATCCAAAACCTGTTTCTGCTTCACCTCAACACTAAGAGATGAGTTAACCACTTCCTGAAGAATTACTCCTCCATCCTCAGGGTCAAAAAGAGGAACTCCCAAGATAGCCAGCCTATGAATATCCATCACCAACCCTTTTTTCTCTACATCAATATGATATAAACTTTCCATAGAAAACATGCTAAAAGCATCAAAATCTACATAGCTTTTCCTGAATTGTATTGTAGGCTCATGTCATAATACTTAAGCAATTCAAGTCGCCGCTTCTGCCTGAGATTCAATTCCTTCTCTGTAAAATCATAGTGAAAGCTCTTATGATTTGAATAAATATCCACATTCATCCCATATAGTTAATGGCACTAAATTTACAAAGCAAAAACCACAGCCACCAACTTTAGATCATGAGTTGGGTAATTTCGCTCGTAAACCTTAAGATGACTTAAAGCATATGCTAAAACCTTACCATGCTGCATCAAAATAAAACCCAGTCCCATACGAGATATATCACATTACACGATAAAACCATCATTACACTCAGGTAAGGTCTAAATTGGCCCAAAAGTCAACTTCTCCTTCAACTTCTCAAAACTACCCCTACAAGTGTCAAACCATGAAAACATAACCTTTTCATGATAAAACCTTGTTAGCATTGTAGCAATAGATGAGAAACTCTCTACATGTCTCTTGTAATACCCAACCAAGCCCAAGAAGCACCTAATGTTGGTTGGGGTTGTGGGTCTAGGCGACATCTTAACTACCTCCAATTTTTGTGGATCCACTTTAATCCCCTGACCAGATAAAACATGCCCTATAAAGGTCACAACATTTAATAAAAATTCACATTAAGAAATTATTTTATATAATTTCTGGTTCTTAGGCATCTACAACACAAATTAGAAGTGATTGGCATGATCCTTCTCAATTTTGGAGTACACCAAGATGTCATCAATGAAAACTATAATGAACAAATCAAAAAACTTCCTGAATACCCGATTCATAAGATCTATGAAAGAGTTCGGAGAATTAGTTGACCCAAATGACATAATCAAAAACTCAAAATGGTCATACCAGGTCCGAAAAACAGTCATGGGAATATCAACCTCCCAAATTTTCAAGAGGTGATAACCTAAACGAGTATCAATTATATAAAAACACCTTGCACTTTGAAGATAATCAAAGAGGTCATCAATCCTCGGAAGAGGGTACTTATTCTTTACTGTAACCTTATTCTACTGATGATAATCTATATATATCTGAAAGTACCCATCTTTATTTCATACAAAAAGCACAGAAGTAACCACGGAGAAAAACAAGGACAAATGAAACCTTATCAAGAAGTTACTTTAACTGGTCCTTTAGATTGTTTAGTTCAGTCTGAGCCATCCTATAAGGAGGAATAGAAATGGGATGGGTATCCCATAGAAGATCAATGCGAAAATCTTTTTCACTATCTAGAGGAATTCTAAAAAGCTCATCAAGGAAAACATCAGGAAACTTATTAACTACTAAGACAGATTCCATAGAGGCACTCTCCGAGTTAGCATTCTTAACCTGGACTAGATGATATAGGCACCCTTTGAATATCATCTTTTGAGAGCTAAGATAGGTACTAAATCTCTCTTTAGGTAATAGGCACCCTTTGAATATCATTTTTTGAACTCTAAGATAGGTAATAAACCTCTCTTTTGGTGCTAAAGAACTTTCCTCCTATTCGATCACTAATTTGTTAGGATAATTAAAATTGACCTTTTGAGTCCTAAGATCAAAAGAAGAATAGCTTTAATGGAGCTAATCCATACCCAAGATTACATCAAAATCCATGTTATTAAGTTCTATCAAATCCACCAACATCTCCGTATGAAAAATAGACACCACACAACTTATATTGATTTTCCTAGCAACAATAGACTCACACACTGAAGTAGACACAGAAAAGTGGTCAAACATATTTTTAGGACTAAAACCAAAGTATACAACCACATAAAGGGTCATATAAGAAAAGATAGAACACAGATCAAGCACAAAATAAATATCACTGGAAAAAGAGTTTTAACATACTAGTGACAATATCGGGGAATGCCTTAAATTCTGATGAGTAGCAAGTACATAGAGGAAATTTCAACAATTGATAGAACCTGGTGTAGAACCCTTTCGTGAATGAGCTTAAGAATTGGAAATCAATATGTTATTAGCTCCAGTGAAAACTTTAGCTAATAGATAATTTCGCAGTAGATGATAAGGCTGACTACAATTGAAATACAAATTCCTTCTCTCCTCATAATATCCATGGTGAAGCTGCCAACGAAATTCGAAAGAAGAATAAAATAGGGTTGGTTAAGCTCCACTAACATAAGAATAGGCACAATTTGCCTTAGGGCCACTTTAATCCTAAAAATTACGACCACAAGAGGTTTAGGATAAGAAGCATCATATTTCAAATAAGAATATCCCCAATTTTTCTTATAGTCAACTGTCTTCTGCCTCTCCTACTGTTCTGCTAACTTCTACCCTGCTCTGAATATCTAAACTTCTTATTTTCCCTATCTCAAATCTCTACCAACTACATATAAACCTCCAGCCTGGATATGTTCATATCTTTATTTAGCATAGCAGCCTTACACTCAAACAACAATTCATGAGATACACTATAAGAAAACTTCCTTATTTTGGACCCTATATTATAATTCTGGAGCATAGCGGGACAACTGCGGGTGCTTCAGTTCATACTCCTTAACACTCATCTTACCCTACTTCAAGTTCAAAAATTCTTCGGCCTTAGCCCCACTCAACACCTGAGGAAAGAAGTGATTAACAACGGAACCTAAAAACTTATCCCATAATGCTAGTTCAGCATTATCACCCTTCACCGCTCCCATTAGTCATACAACTTGAAAGCCCTATGTTTCATATGATAGGCAGCAAACTCCACACCCATAGAATCCGTAGCATGAATAACCCTAAATATCTTATCCATCTTATCAAGAAACCCCCAAAGATCCCCTCAAACCCTAAATCCTATAATGGTTGGGAGATTAACCACGGAAACTGGTTGACTCGAGTGACCTCAAATGAACCAACACCATGACCAACATGATCAAACTAACGGGACTATGATGCAACCAATTGAGCAAAAATATGAATAGACTAAAGGAACTTCGCATTAGAGATATCTCTCTGAGGTGACTGAGCACGAGTATCACTAGACCAGGAAGTCCAAAGAGGAATATTAGGGATTAGAGGAACCCCATGAGGAGTGGCACATTCAGGAGCAAGGATCCTAGACTGGTTCTGTACTACAAAAATTGGGCGAGCTCCCTCCATATTTTCTACAAGTGGGATAAAAGTTTTAATAGAGTTTGTACGATCGCCAGCTCTTTACAGAGGCATTATCTTAAATGAGAGTAAGCCAGGAGTTAGAGAAGTTTCATGACAACTAGACTCTATAGGTTTAAATAGAATACAAGAAAGGGAAACATTTCAAAATGCCTTCTAGCCTTCCCTATAAGTGAGGCCTGCTACACACCCATAAAAGGGATTATACTCGACATGGCTTTGTATGACCCGAAATCATCCTCTAATACCAATCTTGTCTGATCCAAACATGACCATGGCTATGATGGGAAATCTTAAAATCACCATTGGCCGGAAATAAGCCTCTTAGCCTTGCCTCAAGAGCACATAATTATAAGCAACAAAAACTAAAACAAGTCTATAAGAGAATCTATAAATCCAAAGATATATCGAAGTAAAAACAAGACATAAAAAACATCCCAACACAGTCCACAAAAGCCTCTAAATAATAAATACCAACTAAGTCAAGACATTCCACTCACTATGACAAAAAAGAATCCAAAAAGAATTCTAAGATTATAATTAAAAACAGTGAAATGATTGGGTCTTCTGAAAGATGGAGGCTCATAATTTCCCAATAAATCAAAAGACATACCACACAACCAAATGTTTTATAGGGGTAATAGAAAATCCCTCAAACCCTATATCATAAAACAATGCAGTGTCTAGGGATGGTCAGTGGGGCGAGCACTGGCATGTAACTTAGAGTAAAGGGATAAAATAATGCCAATTCTACAAACCCATCAACATCACTTGTACAACATTTATATATATACATATATATGATGTTGAGATAGGGATAAGGGTAATGAATATGAGAGTTTGAACCATTAGACTAAACTATGTAGCTCGCTCTATCCTAATGGCACCCAGGAGATACATGGGTCTACCTCTCTATGCTGTATGGGCCTTAGAGTGTGTTTTTCATACAAACTAACGAAAGGCTAAAGACAACAAGTTGATATCTATTTAATATATATGTTGTAACAAGAAACATGGTCATATATACCCCTACATTGGTAAACATGGTTTCTAGTGTTAGTATTTCCAGGACAACACCTTCACGATGAGCTACACAATTCTCTTTAAGACCAATTTAAAATAGTTTGCACATAAACCCAACAATTAACATAGGAGCCATTTATTATGGCATTTACCAATTTGGTATCATCATACAAATATTCTTCCAAGCTAATTAAATTATGCAAAACCTACGTATTTTACCATTTGACTACCAAGTTTCATTTAAAATCCAAAACCATGTCCACCAAGGGCATTCAAAAACATTATTATCCATTTATACTTTAATGCAATGTAATTTTTTCAAAGGACTAGTTCAACTATGTGAAAATTTATATTGAAAACAAAGATTGTGAAGTGTGTTGAGGTTAATGACATTATAAACTTAATTTTATCAATTTTAGGAAAATCCATATCACCAAATTGAACCATTATCACAATGCACCAATTCTGTCCCAAAACCATTAACTAAAGCATGAATAATCAAATTAAATCATGGAAAAAGTAATTCAAGTAACAAAAATCCAAAACCCATAACCTAACTTCTAACCCATCATTCAAAACACATGAATATTGATTAAATTAAAGTCGCAATGTAAAATACAAGTTTGGGAATGAGCAACATGCCTAAAATATATAAGAAATTAAAGAGAAATAATTGTTTGGATCTTGAATGGTGAATTCTGTGTAAAACAGGTGATGTTTCTTAGTTTAGGACTTAAAGAAGAAAAGTATAGTGTTTAATTTTTTAAAATAGAAGGAAAAAGGCCGTTTGGATGTTTGAAAGTTGTGTAAGGGGTAAAAAGATAAAAATCCCCTCACCCAAGTGAAAAAATAAGAACTAAAAAAAAAAGTCATAGCAGCATTGTATGCTACTATCGATGTGCTTGGCCTCCACGCCACGCCCTTATCGGAGAGGCTAAGTTTTGTGGCACGCCACTATCATAGAGGCTTATATCCTCGGGGTCCCAAAATGGCCCCGAAACCCTTCCAAAAATTCCAAAAATTTTCCAAAATACCCTTTTAACACCTTTAATTATAATACAAGTCAAAAATTGACATTACACACGCGATAGGGTCAAAAATAAGTTCGTTAAAATTTTATGGGGTCTTACAATTGTCTAAGTAAAGAAAAATAGTAGTTAACTCCAGAAGCAAGAATCCAACTAGTACCTCGAATAGCTCCAAAGTATCTCTCAAAGTCTATCATCGTGAGGCGCACTCTAAATAGGATCTAAACCGAAAGGGTATAGTAGGGGTGAGTACGATCCACTTGTACATATTACATATCATAGACCAATTGAGAAAAGTAGAAAATAAAACATAAAAAAATATACTAAGGGTACCTCACCTGCAATTAGAAAATATCCCACAACGGTAGAACACACTATCTCCGCTAACAGTTCTAATATCCACATATAACAAATATAAGTAGAGAAAATAAGCACATATACATATATACAAATATCAACACAAGTAAATGAAATTAGAACAAAGGTATGTAATATTTTAAGATAGAAATTCAATCACAACATAAGCACAACAATATAAATGTAATAAAGACGATGATAGGTATGATGTTAATGTGATCATGAGGTTGTCACACAACCTCCGTATACACCTACAGAGTTTAATCTTCCTGACGTAGGACCCATGAGGGGTTCTTCAACCCATAACAATAAATATCAAATACCAAATCCATATCTCCTCTCTTACACATCCTTAATGTCAAATTTTCTGTCAGAAAAAGTCAGTGTTTCTAGTACTTCCAGTGTTTCCACAGTTGTACTAATGTTTCACGAATGTATATGATATGAGGATGTATTGCTCATAATCAACAAGATTGATTGTTTCATATTAAACCAATAGACCAACCAAGTGAGTAAATAATCTAGTTAATATTTCCACATATCTATGAAATCCAACATTAACCACATGCTAATAGAGTAAAAATATATCAAATATATCATTGATAACACATTAGGCTTTGTTATTAAACAAGATACAACTAATTTAAGATACATTAGGCCAACAATAGCATATAAAACCCCACATGGTCACTTGAAGAAAATAATGTTCAAAATTCACCAAGTACAATAATATAGGCCACCACAAGGGCACACTACAATAATTTATCCATTTTCATGATTAGTCACCAAAACCTTAACATGTTTTGGTATCAACATTAACTAGCCAACCCAGTCTGAAGAAAGTTAAGACATAACCTACCTCAAATGCTAAAAACTGATTCGCAATCCTTCACTCGAAAGTATTACTCTACTCGAATGCTCTCGAAATAAACTAAAACTTGGAAATATAGAATTTATGCATCAAAAGAAAGCAAATAATACCCATATTGCTTATTTTTTGGTTGGTATCAAAAGACCCTCAAAACAGGTTTTAGAAAAAAATGACAAAATCATAATTTTAAATTTGAAATATATTCCTATATTTTTAGGAGTCAACAGAAATGAGTTAAAAATGAAGAAAAATCATGTTTAAACTTTACTGGAAAAATCCCCGAAAATCCTTTTTGAAATCAAGAATTTTAAGTTCTTTTAAAGATGAAATTAAAAGAAAACATATAATTATAAAATTAGAAACTCACCCAAATTAAAATGTGTTTAAAAGGGGGGTTGAATTGAAGAAATATTAGTTTTAGTCCTTTGGAGACAAACTCCTCAGTTTTCCACTTTAATCAGCATTAAAATAAGAATTAGCTAATAAAATTGGAGTAAAGTAGCTGAGATAGATCTTTCAAAACTTGGCCAAGCTTAGGAATGGAAGAAGTTTCTTAAAAGTTTGAAACCCTAAGCTCCAAGTCTCAAAAATGGGGAAAATGGAGAAATATAGGTATATATAGGGTCCAACTCTTTGTGGAACCCTTGAAATTCATCTGAAATCCGGTGATTGCAAATAAAATATGCTTCCCAGTCAAATTTAATGCTCCTGAATCAATGGCAATATCAGATTTTTTAAAAACATTATTTTCACAAAGTTCACCCCCGAAATCCAAATTTACAACTTTCTTAATTGAGGGTTAAAATGATAAATAAAAGCCATATAAACTATACCAATCATGTTACCACCATAAAATTGATGTTTCAAATTTGCTAGCGTTGTCCATTTTACCATTTGATGCATAGATCAATAAATGTTGACCAAAGTCAACTATAAGCCTCTCAAAGTCACCAAAAATTACAATATCACATAAATCATACAAAAATGCATTAGGAATAGTGTCAACCATACCCACACCCCAAATATACCACAAAGGAAATGAAATGAGAGGAAAATGGTTAAATCACATAGAAATACACACAACACTAAAAATCTAGTACATCCACAAATGAAAGGAAAGGGAAATACCTAAATCAACAAAGAGACGGGGATAGGAACTATGCATATCATAATCGACCTCACAAGTAGCCTCATCTACTGGGCAATGTCTCTATTGGAGCTTAACTATTAGAATGACTCTAGAATGTACCCATCTAATATCTTTAGCCAGATGGAGATCAGTTCCTAAACAAAAAAAACCTCTCATCTAATTGAACTGAATCCCAATGAATGACAGAGGACTCATACAAAATGTAAAAATGAAGCATGGAGACATGAAAAATTGGATCAACAATTTATAAATTTAGGGGAAAATCCAACTCATAAGCCACATCACCAATAATCTAAAGAATCTCAAATAGGCCAATATATCTGGGAAAAAGCTTGCCCATTTTCTCAAACCTCATTACACCGTTCATGGACAAAACTCAAAGAAAACTTAATCACCAATGCTAAATCTCAACGCACGAAGTGTATGATCATCATAGCATTTTTGCCTACTCTAAGCCACAGAAAGTCTATCCTTAATGATCCGAACTCTATATAAAGACTCACAAAGTAATTTTGTACCCCAAGGTCTAATCTCAAGAACCTTAAACCAACTAACTGACCATTGGTCTAGCGGTGTAACACCATTCTAAGATCAATTTGACTACCTAACTCCTTTTAAAAAAGTCTTCCAAAAGAGAGATATGAACACTGAACCTCGATATGAGAAGATAGACACCGGCACACCATGAAGATGCAGAATCTCACAAATATAGATACGGGCACACCTCTCAGCATTAAAAGAAACCTAAACTAAAATAAAATAAGCAGATTGGGTCAATAAATCTATGATAACCTAAACATTATTAGAACCATAAGAAATATGAGGTAATCAAGTCAAGAAGTCCATAGAAATGCATTGCTATTTCCACTTGGGAATGAGTAACCTCTGAAGCAATCCACCAGGTCTCAAATAATTTGCCTTCACCTGCTGACAATAAAGACATTGAGCAATAAAATCTACTACATCCTTTATCATACCACCCCACTAGTAATATTACCTAAAATTATGATACATCTTAGTCACGCCCGGATAGATGGAATACCTAGAACAATGACCTTCTACAAAAATCAATCAAATCAAATCACCCACTCTCAGTACACAAAATCAACCTCTAATTCTTAAAGCACCATCTAAATCAAGTAAGGCTTCCTTATGCTCATCACTCATCTTATCCCAAATCAAACACAATCCAACATCATCAAATTGATAAAATTAAATCTATGCCATCAAAGAATACTTAACCTCCACGAATTCTAAATCATACCAAAGAGTCAAAATATTAAGCCTAACCATCTAATTAGCCAAAGACAAAACCTCTAATACCAAAGGCCTCTGCTAGGTCTAAAGATATGCAATGCTACCACACTAATCAACTTCTGGCTTAAGGTATCTGTAACCACATTAGCCTGGCCCAGATGATAGAGAATAGCCAAGTTATAATCCTTAAACAACTCAAGCCAACAATGTTATCTCATATTAAGATCACGCTGGTGATGAAATATTAAAGGCTTAAGTCTTTGATGATCCGGGAAAATCTCACAATGGATTCCATACAAGTAGTGCCTCCACTACTTCAAGGAAAAAACAATCGCGCACAACTATAAGTCATGGATAGGATAATTTTCCTCATGGGGATTCAAGTTACAAGAAGCATGTCCAATTACCTTAACCTTCTACATTAGCACATCACCTAACATAACACTAGAAGTATAAAAAATAATGATAAAACCTATGCCCCATTGGGTAATGTAAAGATATAAGCTCATGTCAACAAATCCTTGAGCTTTTGGAAGCTTGCCTCACAAGCATCAAAACACCGAAAGAAAATCTTCTTCAAAGTTAACTTAGTCAATGGGGCTACAATAAATGAGAAACCTTTCATAAAATACTGATAGTAACCTGCCAATCCAACAAAATTTTAAATTTTAGTGAGCAAAATAGGCCTAGTCCAATTATGAAACGATGTAGTCTTGGCTAGATCAACTATAATACCTATCTTAGTTACCACATAACCCAAGAAAGAGACAGATTCCAACCATATCTCATTCTTAGAGAATACAGCATACAAATTCTCATCCCTTAATCTATGAAGCACAATCCACAAATACTTCTTATGATTGGCCTCACTCTTAGAATAGGACAATATATCATCTATTAATACAATAACAAAAGAGTTGATATATGATAAAAAAAACCTGATTTATCAAATACATGAATGGTGTTGGGGAATTATACAACCTAAAGGACATGACCAAGAACTCATAATGAATATACCAAGGCTGAGAAGCTGTCTTTAAAATATTAGAAGCTCTAATCCTCAAATGGTTAAACCTAGATCTCAAATCAATATTTCAAAATACTAAAGCACCCAGAAGTTGGTCAAGTAAATCATTAATACGAGAAAGAGGATACATATTATTAATTGACACCTTGGTCAACTATCGATAATCAATACACATATGCATAGTCCCATCATTTTTCTTCACAAAAAAATAGGCACACCCCAACGTGATACACTAGAATGGATAAAGATCTTATCTAATAACTCCTACAACTAATCCTTCAATTTTTTCAACTCAGTTGAGGCAATCCTATAAGAGGAAATGGAAATAGACCTGTTGTTCAGCTTAACATCAATGACTAAGTCAATACCACGATCTGGAGTCATACTAAGGAAAACTATCATAAATATATCTTATCACGAATATAAGAAAATTAGGATAAACATCCCCTCGCAACCAAGCAAAGACCCTAAACATAGGATATAACTCTCTTAGGCCCCGAATAATGTGCACTCTTTAGACCTATCCTTGGCTCAGTGACGAAGATAAAGTCACAATCTTAGCATAACAATCTAGGACAACATGTTAAGGAACTACCCAATCCATACCCAAGATAACATTGACATAAACCATATCTTGGATAGGCAAATCTACCTAAATATCATGCCTAAAACAAGCAGCAACA
>NW_025893549.1:461322-471902 GCF_002878395.1 Capsicum annuum
TCTTGGGTCATCAATTTCACCTTTTTCTTCTTCAATTTCTCAAACTCTTTATTAAATCAAATGTTTTTTCATTAAAGCACTTAGGAGCCTTTTGAATTAAATTATGGCATATCAAAGAGGAAATTAGGCAACATATGAGGCTACCCAAAAAAATAACCTAAAGGCTCAATGGGGTTAACTAGGATAATGCATAAAAGGGAGGATAAAATGGTATAAAACAATGCTATCAAATAAATGCCTATATCATCTCTTAAACCCACATTCTTTATTTCACTTCACGCACACACCGGGCAAGTTCTAGATATCACATGAAGTAAGGGATATACAAACCAAAAATTTACACTCACATGGCATATGCTCAACTCAATAGGATCATCATAGCCTTCCAACCAAACAACAACATGAATTAAAATTTAAGCCAGAAATACAAGAGTCAAAAACTTGATCTTAAGAGTCTCAAAAGTAGCAATTTACACAATTCAACTTGTTTTTACAAACAAACCCACTTGCACAATGCAATCAAAAATAACACAAACAAGAATATCTCAATTATTCCTATCCTATTTTTTATTTAAATTGAGCAAAAATTTGGGAACTTCCCTACCCCATACTTAAAAATCTACTTTGTCCCCAAAGTGAATTTAAAATTAAAAAGATAAAAAAACTCTCTAAGGCCTCTAGGCCTAGCTAGTAGCATCTCTATACATATAGGAGATCCATAGAAACTCCACACTCACTCTTCCATGCTCCAAGATCAAGTGTATGGTACTCAAACTTCCCATTAATCTGTGACTCACGCAAAAATCCAAACTATAAGAAATAAAAAATAATAATTGAAAATCAAACATACCTTAGCTTGGGTTTCCTCCCAAGAAGCGCCTAATTTAGTGTCGCAACACGACTCATATCAACTCTACCATATTCCTTCACCCTTTTACTCCTTTTTGGAAGCCAGTTTTTCATTTATTTCTGACCTCTTTTACCTTTTAACATATGTGGAATTGGTGGCTTCATCTTAGGCCGCTCTATTAGGTATTTGGAAGAGGCTTAGGCACCCGATACTCTTCCCTTTCAAACACATTAATCATGCATAAATATTCATATAAAGGATTTTCAATGGGGGCCTTGTAAACATCAAATACCACCTCTTCATCATCTACCCTCATCTTGAGTATGTCTTCTCTAACATCAATCAAAGCCCTTCTGGCCACTAAGAATGGGAGCCCTAAAATAATTGGTACCTATTCGTCTGCCACAAAATCAAGAACAAAAAAGTTAGCCGGAATAAACTTTTTACCAACCATTATAAGGATATCTTCAATTATTCCTTCCGAATATTCCATGGAAACGTCTGCTAGCTGCAAAACCATGGTGGTCGATCTAGATTTTCGTAAGCCTATTATTTCAAATAGAGATAGGGGCATCAAATTTATATTTTTCCCTAAATCACTTAATACATGACCCTTTTTACTTCTAATTTGAATAGGGATAGCAAACTTTCCTTGATCTTTCAATTTATTGGGGATTTTCTATGTCATTACTGCACTACACTCTTCTATGAGTTTTATAGCTCCCACATCTTGCAGTTTCACCTTCTTCGTCACCATATCTTTCAAGTACTTTGCATAATTAGGCATACTCTGCAAAACATCTAGCAAAGGTAAGTTAATATGAACCTCTTCGAATGTATCAATGAACTTTTTGAACAGGGCATCCTCCTTTGCTTTTATTTGCCTTTGAGGGAAGGGTAATGGTAGCCACTTCTTCACTTCTAGTTCAACAACTTTTTTACTCAATTACTCAAACTTTCTTGAATTTTTAGCAACTTTATCATTTATCTGTTAGGTGACCATATCAATATCTACCACCTTAGTTTCCTTTGGAAGTTCTCTTTCAAATACTTTACCACTTCTTAAGGTAATTGCCATGACTTACTTTGGATTTTCTGTATCAGTGGAAAAACCACCTTATGGTCTACTATTAATGCTTGTTGTATCTGCCCAACCTTTAACTCTAAATTTCTCTACGCCATTTTCTAATTTTGTAATTCTTTCCTTTGACTGTTCAGATCTGCAATCAATTGTGTTTGACCATCTATTAGTTGCTTCATCATCTCTTCTATGTTGCTAGATGATTGACTCGATTGGGCCTGTGGCTATGGGGTATTCCATGATTGATTTGATGGATGAGTTTGCCACTTTATGTTGTAGGTATTACTATAATTTGGCTTTTGAGAATTTCCTTCATGCATCACAAATTTCAAATTTGAAGCACATATGGCCTTTACATAACCAATATTTTTACATAACTCACACCAACTTTTGGCTTGTTGGATAGCATTAATTGTGGCTGCAGGTTGTGCTGCTCACAACTTTATTGTGCTGAATATTGTGTTGATCAAATTTTGAAATGCAGAAACCTGAGCTTATAGGGCTATAAATTGGTCCACGTCTAACACACCTGTAATTTTTTTTGTGGAACTTCTAGAATCTAAACCACCTGCGGCTAAATCTAGCAAAATCTTTGTATTGTGATCAAGAGCTTCTACAAAAGTATGAAAATGTACCTCACTAGACTGTTGGTAATGTGGACAATCTCGAAGAAAGGCGTTGAAGCATTCCCAAGCAAGATAGAGGTTTTTATCAAGCTTCTGATTGAAACTCACCATCTCACTGTGAAGTCTCGCAGTCTTGCTTGATGGAAAGAATTTGATGAGGAATTTTCTGGCTAAGCTATCCCATGATGTGATTGAATTTGTTGACTATGCATTCAACCAACTTTTTATCTTCCCCTAAAAGTGAATAGGGAAATAGTGTAAAACTCATATAATCTGGAGTCACCCCATTCGAAGTGAATGTATCGGTAAGCTCAGTTGAAGAAACTATCTGACTGCTTATCTCTCCCTCCTACTCCTTCAATTTCTCTAAAAAATTTTCTCCAATTAGTGGAATTACATAGCATATTCAAGAATCAAATAACCCTCTTGCATCATCAAATTTAGTAAGTAATCTTAACTCCCTCTATTTGGATACGATTATATGCTAAGAACTTGTAATATAGAAAAAGGACTAAAATAGTGTTTTCATTTCTAACTACATGCTTAGTTGTAATAATTGCTGTGATTAGGTATTGTAGATAGTTTACACACTAATGGGAAGTTCTTGAGTACCCAAATTTAAGCTTTAAATGGTCAAGGAAATAGTGTGTACTGTGTGTTTGATTAAACGCCCCAAAGAGTCCAATTCTAATTCTTTCAAGTTTAGGGGCTATAATCACACATTCTAGGCTTTAATACCTTGTTTATAATGTTGTCATGCCTTGTTAAAATGAGGGATTAGGGGTTAAAATTAAATTTCTATGTACTGTGCAGAAATAGTCAACTCAATCTCAAGTACTGCAATTGTTGTCTCGATGACCGCCTTTGTGGTCTATATTCTGGATCAACATACCTGAAGACAGAATTTGGCCGACTTTGAAACTTTCGCACATCCTCTGATGCCTCTAAAATCTCATATAACACAATCACATAAGCTTACCTGTTTATTAGACCATATTTTTGGTGTGATAAAATTGCTTATAGGTTATCAACCTCAAACATGGGAGATTACGACCACACCAGACACATGGCCACACAATCAGAGACCCTCCACTACAAAGATTTCCATAGGATTAAGTTATTCCTTAAGAAGGGTATCATTTTGGAGAAAATAGAGAAAAAATTCCTAAGTTTTCATGCGAGACTCATTGCGACATGGTGGGATTGCTTTTCCCTGAAACCCTGTGCTGCTAATGACCGTTGGTCATGTGATTTCTATGCCAACTTGAGCGTATCTTCTTTTCCAGACCAGCTGATGGCTATCTAGGGATGGCAAGTAAACTTTGGGAAAGAGCAGATCAATGCAGTATGTGGGCTCCCAAATGCTGACATAGAGTTGTTTCATGCAAAAGGATGTGAGCCAGGACTTAGATGGCTAATATTTTGCCTCCTAGCAAAGAAGTTCCCTGGGTAACCACTAAGTGGGTGCTAACTATCGTTGTGCATCCACTAGACAATTTTCATAGACTTGCAAGCTCGGATGGTGGCATTTCTCCAATCTGGCATTACCATGAATGTAGGCGAGATTATATATTCAGATTGGAGGTACTTTAGAAATCAAAGAGTTACATATATTCTTATACCTTACCTTATAACAGAGTTTTGCATGAGAGCACAAATGGTGGAGTATACCACAGAGTACCCACTAGCACCCATATCTTTCTATTAAGATCTGGGATGAGGGTACAATAACCCTAGTCACCATCTTTTTATCTAGTTTGCCCCAGGTCATAGCAAGAAGAGAAAGGTTAACACAGATTCTAACAAACCATCATCAGACACTGCTCTTGATAACATCTTTAGGGAGATGCATATGATTAGGGAGTTGTTATCTAAACTACCTCAAGGACCAGGAGAGTCCTCCACCCCTCGTTATTCATATATGGCATAGTTAGATTGTGATATGTACATAGCGGAGAAGAAGAAGAAGGGTGCCATAGTATTCATCCTGGAGGAAGCTTATTTAACCTTAGATACATCTCACATGGACCTTAAAGACTCGTACAAGAAAATAGCAAAGAGGGAGAAAAGGAGAAATATTTTTTAGAAAGTTGTGGAAGGGGGTGAAAACCATCTTTAAGGTGCTCAAGCCCAACCATCCATTAAATTTGCCTATATTTGATAGCGAGAATGAGGCCCCTATAGAGTGGTATGATAATGATACTGTGGGTAGAGATACCAAGTTAATAGGAGAGGATAGCCCATGATGCAGCTACAGGAAGCCCTTTTTACTCTTGTTCTCTTACACATGCAGTGTGGACACTACATTCTTTTAGTTGGTGGTACCCCTAGATGTGTATTGTTTTGGTATGAATTTCCAGAATTTCTTGTATTCTTGTGATGTTTTTTAGATGATGTTTGGATATTATTTTTATTTTGTTTTGGGGTGCTACATTTTTGGGGTACCTAATTGGTGCCCACATTTTAAGGATTATCATGCTTTTCTCTTGGTTTTTAGTTTTTTTATCTTAGTACTTTAGATTTTATTGTCTATTTTAGTGATACATTACTAGTGTTGTATTTGAGTTTTGAGACATAGGTGCAGGGGAATTCTAAGATCCGATAGTATAAATATCAAAGATTGTAGGGAATTCTGAGTCCCTATGGCTTTGGATTTTTTAAAGTTGGGGTCACTTTTTACACCATTTGCAAAGTCTAAGTAGCCATATAGGTAATTTTTTCGTTATGAGGATAAATTTGAGTCTAAGGCATTAGTTGCAGCAATAGCTTAGGAAAAAGTGCGAGAGGCTAATGTAAAATGAACTACCCCTCCTTTCTCCTCCATCCAAATTTTTTGAAAAATTAACGGCATAGACGTGAGCAATGTTGTAACTAAACTTATTCTCTTTTTGTGACTCTGAAATTTTGTCTTGTGTATAATGATCAATACTCAACTTATATCTCTAGGGAGAGGGACATTTGAGCTCCCTTAGTGAATTTTTCATGCCTTGTGTGGTAAGCCTTTAGCTTTCATCTCTTGAGTGCTTGTAGTATCTAGAAAATGCCCTGGTAGTCTTTATAAACTAATTTTTATTATATGTGGTTGGAAAAATGATCATAGGCAATCTTTGTGATTTTGGAACCCACTCTAGGCTAAAAAGCCTACCCATGCATAATTGTGATCCCTAGTTACCCACTTTAAGCCTTTGGACCTTTCGTTGGCACACTAATTGCAAGCCATTCTCTATTTTTTTCCATCTTTTGAATCGTGCCCTCCTTGAACTTAAAAATTCAATGTATGTTTTAAACCCTAAGTTGGGCTGGTAAAATTTTATGAAAGAAAGTTTAGAGCCATGAAGTTTTTGTAAAATGCCAAATTTATGCTGAAAGTAAATGACATAGAAAAACAAAGGACAAAATAAGAGGATTGTATTGCACAAAATGTTCTAAGAAAAAGACCTTAAAGATAAAGTGATGATCAAAGCAAGCAAAAAACAAGCATAAGAAAAGAAAGAAAATCAATAATGGTAATCCTTAGTCAAAAAGAAAGATTAAAAAGCGTAATGTAGATGTTCAAGGAAGGGTGTAGCCATGTTGTTCCAAAAGGATATCCTACCCTAACCCGAACCTATGTTACAAGCTTAGTAAGTCCTTTGATATCTCCAACCATGTACTATCTTCATAGTAGCTATTGAAAACATGGGCAAGCCTATGGTATGACACTTATTGCATAGAGATTTCTTTCTTGAGAGAGAAAAGTTTTTCACTTAAAATTCCTCATTACATGTCTGGTAGCTTGGTGTGTGAAAATTCTTTTTCTTGTGAGGTTGGCATGTGAACGAGTTGAGAGGGGTGATTTTTGTCACCTCCCAAATAATGAGGCAAGTGGAGTATTATTTAGTTTTAGTCAAAGGTGAGCCACTTCTAGAGTATTGGTTTTTGTTGGTTGGTTTCTCTTAACAACTCTTATGCATTCTTGAATGTTGCATCTTATGATTAGGGGTTTCGTGGAGAATAGCTTAGCATGTGTACAATGACCTCCTGGTTGTTGCAACTTTAGTTGTAGTCACTATGACCTTTAAGGCATAAAGTTTTGGCATAAATGATTGTGTATCATGGTAAGAGGTAGTAACACTTGAGGACAAGCAAATGCTTTAAGTTGGGGGTGTTGATAAGAAGTGATTTTACCACTCCTTCTCACTCAACATTCGTGTACATTACTTTGATGTGAATGAATAAATGAGAGATATTAATGAGTAAATGCACTAATATCCACTCTTTGTAGGTATAGATTTGAAAGGATATAAAGATGTGGATTGGAGCTTAAAATGATTAAAAGGAAAAAGGAAAAGTACAGCTGAAGACCTGCAACAGAAGAGCCTCAGGTACCGCTGTCTCGGCCCACTAACCACGGTTGCAGTAGTCGAAGATGTCAGTCAACTAAGGTCATGTGAGTCTATCTTGGTCGCAGTAGCAGCGGTAGTGGCAAAGTTGGTGGGATCGGAGCTCATCGAAAATGTTTAGCCTAAGGTCAAAATTGGAAATTCATGTCAGTGATCCCAATTTTGATAAAAAGACTCAAACCCTGCCTCAGGCATTCATATTCCATCTTCCCCAACTTTTGGTTTTAGCTCAAGAATTCATAGCCTCAATTTTTTAGAGACTGAAATATTGTATAATTTTTGGGTGAAGAATATATTGGAGACTTTCTAAGTGGAAGATTATCTCACTTCCATTGTTGATTTGTGGGAGTGTCATGTTTGAAGTAACATTCACTTAATCTTCAACAAGTCATTTTAGTGCAAATTTTTGGTATATCCATGCTTATTTATCTTATTTGAAGCTAGATCTCCATCTTGGGGTTAGGTGTGAATAGGGGTTAAAGTGTGTGTATGGCTTGATATTGATTAGCTTCTTTTTAGTAGTTTGTATTTGTGGGTTTTATCATGGTTATGCTAATTTTGTTGGGATTTTATGGGCGAAAGCCCCAAATAAGAACATGGGTATGATGAGTGAAAGCTCCATGCTCTAGAAAACTTGAAGCCATCTTCTAAAGAAGGGTTTTGGGTTGAGTTTACAAATCCATATCATCCTCAAAAGAGGGATGTGGAGACCACAGCAATGATAGTCAATTATGTGTATAGTTTGCCAAATTTTTACAATCTTAGTCATATGGGTGAATGTGAGGTTGACTATGCCATAGGTATTATCCTAGAAGTAGAGATGCCTAGATTAAGGTTGTTGTTAATAATTGTTAAACACACTTATTAGGTAATCAAAAGAACAATGGCTGAAAGCTTGGTGTTTTGTTGAAAGACTAGCATCAAAATCTATAACCAATCCTACCCATATTTGACCTAATAAATTGATGATTGATTGATAGTACCCATACATCACTCCCTTAGTAATGCATAATCCCAAGGTCCGTGTATAATTAATAAAACTCTAATTATTCGTATCCCCGAATTTATACTAGAAAAGCCCAAAAAGAAATATTAGTTTACATATCTATCTCCCCTATTTTTATCTATTTGTAAGATTGGTTTGGATTCAGGTCGTATCTATTATTTCAAAGTTGCCACTCACATTGTTCCTCATGGATTCGATCCCGACTCCAAAGTTGGGTAAATACATAGACGACGACCGCCTTGCACTTAAATAGACGTGTATATTGAGCATTATTAGTGAATAGTAGCATGTAACTCAGGGATAAGGATAACATAATGCCATTTTTGATAATTAAAAATAATACAAAACCAATGCGCATGATCAAATGTATGTACATATATATAAATCACATGTCGGGATAGGGAAACAAGGCTTAACATGAACTTTAAAAATTTAGCAGAGATTGTTTAGCTCAACTTCATTGCATAAAAAGGCACCTACGGGCTATATGGGCCCAACTCTTCCCCGACTGGTAGGGCCCCAGTGCGTGTAGCTACACGAATAAAAGGGTATGCATATTCACTATGTGGGACTCGAAACTCCTAACATATCAATATGACACGAGCACCAAATCATTTAATATAATATGGGGCACTCGAACCTCATAATCATGTGATAATAATAATAAGGGAGACTCGAACAACCAAATCAAATAGACCGCTGCGTCGATAATAACATTTTACATTATTGGTCCCTTGGGACCTCAACTTTTACAACTAGGCTACAAAACCCTCATTAAGTCCCAATTATATTATTTATTACACATCCAATTCATTGACCCATATTTCACATTAAGTCAAACATTTTTGGTATCGTCATACTAACTACATTTGCAAGGTAACATCAACGTGCCACACAAATTACCACAACTTGATGGAAATCACAATCCCTTTTGGTTTAATTATATATTAGTTTTGGGAATTACATAACCCCATAAGGTTCAATTAAAACTCATTATTCTTCTTTAACCTTCCACATTATGTGATGATTCAAGAGTAGTTCATTAAGCATACTTTTCTAATTCAAAACCAATTTCACAATATGGGGTTAAGGTTGGATAACAACTACCAAATGTCACAAGTTTTGGGAAATCACAATTCCTTAATTTATTTGTCATTCACATTTATCAATTTAATTTTAAAACCACCATTACACATAATCCAGCAGGGACAAACATGAAACATTACATAAATGATAGTTATTAAAAAACCCTGAACCCATGTTTTCAAAACCATCATCAATACCATTTGAACAATACTTTAAAACATATGATTTTAATAAATTAGAAATTAGGGAACATTAATATGCCTAAAATACCATGTTTCACAGAGAGAATTCAACCCTTGAGCCCTTAGATAGCTTACTTCTTGGAAACCCTAAGTATGGCTGCTTGAGAGACTTAAGAAAGATTTGGAAGTGTTAGAATTCATAATTAATGAGAAATAACCCCTCTTAACTGTCCTATGAATGTGAGTTTTAATTGGGTGAGAATGGAATTGTAAAAAGTTACCTCAGTTTAAAAACTAAAATTTAGTCGTCGGTGACTACGAGTCACTATACGACTCATATAGACTCATTATGACTCAGCAACACAAGTTGTGGCCTATAAAGTCTCTAGGACATAAACATATTATAGACCCTACGAATCAACTGCTACATTTTTTAATGGGACCCTACGACCTGTGGGGTCTAGTCGTAGATAACAGAGAACCTACTTGAGGTAAACAAAGGACATCCTAAGATTTATGCTCAACCACTCATAACATGTCCTTATGATTTTTAGTGAGCCACTCATACTTAGAGAAGAACTTAGTCATACACATACATTTTTGGTTCCGAGGGTCCCTAGGACCCGTCAAGAATCCCTACAACTCATAGGATAAGTCATATTCAAGACACTGAGGATAAAATTTCAGAAATTTTCAAGGACCAAAAACTCCGTGTGTTACACTTCAATGGAAGAAAAGATATGGGAAGTGAGGTTGAGATGGTTTGTTAATATGATGAGGAGGGACACTAATTCTCCAGTTCATATGTGTGAGAGATTGTCTATGAATGGTTTATGATGGGGTAAAGGTAGGCCAAAGAAATACTGAAGAGAGGTGATTAGGCATGACATGGAGTAGTTACAGCTTACTAATGACATGACCCTTGATGGGAAGGTATAGAGTAAGAAAATTAGGTTATAGGGATATTTCATGCAAGTGAGTCATAACTAGTTGATAGAATTGGTTTTTTGTGGTCATGGTAGTTGTAACGCCTTGGAAAATGGGTCCAAGAGCGTCTCACGGTGTTTGAGGCTACGAGTAGCCCCAAGCTAACCCTTTGAGCCATTTTCATTCAGTTCAACACAAATCAATGGGGTTTCCATAAATAACCCTCAAATATCAACAGAGTAATCATCATCCAAGAATAAAAAAATTTCAGAAATATAACAAAATATGACTTATTAGTCAACTCCCAACATCTATACTAGTCTGACAAGCCTCTAAGAGAATTAATAAAACCAGCGAGCCATTGAGACATGCCCCAACTGACTCATACTCAGTTATCAAATGTAAACAATTTCGTGAAACCAACATCAGACCTCATGTTC
>NW_025893549.1:472002-531208 GCF_002878395.1 Capsicum annuum
CAAATATCAACAGAGTAATCATCATCCAAGAATAAAAAAATTTCAGAAATATAACAAAATATGACTTATTAGTCAACTCCCAACATCTATACTAGTCTGACAAGCCTCTAAGAGAATTAATAAAACCAGCGAGCCATTGAGACATTCCCCAACTGACTCATACTCAGTTATCAAATGTAAACAATTTCGTGAAACCAACATCAGACATCACGTCCTCGGAACATGAGAAATCACCACAATAGAGAATGTAGAACAGCATGCTCAAAAAATCACGGTCGAACCAATGAACTGAGCACCTAAACCTACATTCTGAGAAAATATAGCCCCCATACAAAGATATGGGTCAGTACCATGGAAAGAAACTGAATATATGGGGGTGTATGCAGTTGTATAAACATCATCATCATAAATATTTATAAAAAATATGCAGAATGTATGAAAGAATCACATAGAACAAAGAAAATCATCATAATCATGAGAGGATGAAACAAGTACAATAACATATGTGAGTCATCATATAATTTGTCAATCACTTTCAGTTCATCAAGAATATCAATTCTCATAATGTAAATATCATTTAAATTTTTTAAAAGAATAACTTTTAGAATTCCACTTTCAAATCACTTCACCATACACTATAGACAAAAGGAAACACATACACACTAGAAGATCCTATAACCGAATAAACCATGTGAGCTACATGGAGTCTAACGTACAACCCACGTTGGGGAGAGCCATCCTATCCTTACCATTGAAGTAGGACTATCGATATCAACTTCACATAAATTAGTGATCACTATATAAATCAGCCTCAGGCTTACTCCTACGGGGGCACGTAGTTATAGGGAAGTAAGGTCACTTTATACCTCTCACTCGGTGCTAAAGATTTCTCCCGGACTTAGCTCAGATCATTTCAAAGACAATCCATAATAAAACAATTTCAGTAATATATAAATATACATCGGGAGCCATCATGCTTCCCATCTATCAAAATCAACCACATTGTGGATTTCATTCACACTCGAGTTCAAAATAACTCCATTAAGATCAAAAGGTCAACTCGTTCAAAATATCTCAAATATTCAATATCAACGTGCTTATAACACACACTTTCTCAAAAAAATATAATTTTCAATAGGGATTCATGACCCAAATATCAAAATCATGATAAATATCGTTCAAGATTCATGCTTTATATCTCCACACATGTAAATTCATCTTTCAAAATTATGAACATCAGGATTTCACAATAATTATCATAAGATATAGGTTCATGCTTCAAATTCATAAAAATTAAATAAAAATCATGCCTTTGTAAAGAAAATTACTTTTGGGCACAAGAACGAAAGAGAGTTCTTATTGAAAAACTCCACATACCTTGAATGATGAACTTTAGATCGATACTCATTTTTGAGATGTTAATCGTGCCTTTGAATAATGGTTCTTGGAGTTCTTGAACTAGGAACTTGGAATCTTGAATAAATTTGCCGAATTAATGGTGAACTTTGGAGGTTCTTGAAGTTGGATGTAGGAGCTTAGGGTTTTCTTTTTGAGGGAAGTTGATGAAATATAACATATAATGCTTCCAATAGGCTTTAATATAGGGTTTGGATGGATTTTGGATGAGAGAAAATGACCAAAATGCCCCTAAAAATAAAATAATTCTCGAATCTGTCCCTTGGTGGACTGTTTTGATAGTCTGAAGTAGATCAACCATAACATTTTACTCCGACATCCAAATAGGATGAAACCAAATTCATTAGAAAGAGGACTCCCATATCTTTCCATTGATATATAGTATCTCACCCAAATCATTGTGTACGAGGATTTATGATCATTTAAAGTTGACCTTAAAATTTACTTTTGATAGGCTGAAGTAGATCGACCATAAATTTTTTCTTCGATAGAAAAATTATATGAAATCAATTTCATTGGAAAGAGGACTTGCAAAGCTTTCCGTTGATATATAGTAGATCACCTAGATCATTATGTACAAGGAGTTATGATCGTTTAAAGTTGGAGCCAAAATACGCTAGGCCTCAGTACTTTTTCCTGCATGTTTTACTGTTCACTACTATTCACGGTTCGATCGGAATGTTCATAACTCGTCGCTCGGGTGTCCGTTTTGGATGATCCACATATCATTGTAAAGCTTATTCAATATTATACATAATGGTGGATCATAATCTAAGAAATTCTGCATGAAAAATATATAATTCATTTTAGAAGATTGAACCCAATACGTTTATGCACAAAATTTCAACGAAAAATTTCTTGGGGTATTACGGTAGTAGCCGTAGAGCGATGCAAGTAGGTTGGAGTTTCTTGTTTGGAGGGTTTCTATCAGGTGAGTTCTTTTGTTAGATAGTGTATAGAACTACTCTTTTGGTGTCTTGTTTCTATTATTTCAGCTTGTTTCATGTTTTATTATGTCTTTGTTTAATATTCATTTTTCTGAGTTGTGGGTATATTGACAGCAATCTCTCTATTTCTTCGGAGGTAGTGGTATGGACAGCATATACTTTACCCTCCCTATACCCAACTATCAAGGAAGCACTTGTTATTGTTGTGTGTTTGTGTGTGTGTGTGTGTGTGTGTATATATATATATATATAAAATAAGTGCATGGATTGAATCATGACTAAAAGAGTGTAAATTTGTAACTCCATTTCCCGAGACCATGTTCGAGACTAAATCAACCTCATAATGTATAAAGGGTTGGAATACCTCTCGACTGAAGTAAATATGATTGGTTAAAAAGTCCAATAGTATTGGAATGGAATCAATCTTGGTCTAGTTTTCAAAAGACATCTAGTTTCGAATATCATAACTCAATAAATAATGTGGTATGATTCCCGTTGTAAAATAATTCATTTGAAAAGTGAAAAATGGGAATAAATACCTTTTTAGAAAATAGTAATAAAATCAAGGATTTAGTTGGGATCATACCACTAAGTGAGCATGAATGCGCCAAAATGTATGCATGAGATATATTCACGTCGTTTCTACGATAAAAGTACTTACCTAAGGTCCAACTGGTATCATAACCATGGCCATAGACCTAGCTGACACAACCCAATCTAGAGCCTTGTCCTAATGGGCAAGCCCAAGTCTAATTAGGACTGGGAACTGCCCCCATTACCCAGCCCAACCACCAAACGCATACCTTGAGTCGGCTTAATTCCAAACATATAACAAGATAGTGTGTTTATTCATATGGTGACTCTGTGATAAGTCTACAATCGAGACCAACCCAATCAAGTCCAACCGTCTAATAACCAACAAACCAATGCGGAAGCCATAAACCATTAAAATAATGATAAGATAAATTATGTAAATATAACAAAAACAATCCATACCATACCAAATTCCACAGTTGTCCATACAAAGCCTCTAGACCAACCAAAGAGTAACTAGTCGGGACATGCCCCTGACCATAGCAAAATACCAAAGTCTATGAAAGACAATAATTATGTAAAGTTAACGATGACATGAAATGGATGCCTTATAAATTATTAAAGCTCTCCACTTCAATCCAACATCAACTATACCCAAATCCAATTACTTAACAAGATGAGTAGAATAGTCGGTTCTTGCATAGAATGGCTATACAACCGCCAGTAGATGGGTTAGTGGGTGAACACTAGCATGCACTCAAGATAGGGATAAAGTAATGCCAACCAGTAAATAAACTAAGTAAACCAACACATGCATATAAACCATACATATATACATAAGTGCAGGGAAATGGGATCGGGTTTAGCATGTATTTAAAACCTTTACTTGAGCTATCTAGCTTGTCCTCCTAACCACCCATTGTCCATATGGGTTCAGCTCCCCTTGTTGAAAAGGCCCAGTGCATATAGCAGCATAACCAGGGAATATCCCATGAGATGAATAGTATATCTCTTCATTACAAAATGTGACACTAGCATATGGCCATCTAAGACCTACCATATTAGCAACTATGAGTTTATGGTTTTGGTTTCCCCGTGACCGTCACCTTCCACGGTTAGCTACACACCCCGCCATTAATGCCCAATTAAAAGCATGTCTAAAATCTTCCTTCACCATTTATTAACCAGGGCTAATATTGGTGTTATCATCATACTACCCTATTACTTGGAAGTAATATCCATAGCCAAACAATTTAGGTTAAGGGGACTTTCAAGTGACCTTTCCATATACCATATTAAACCACTTGGAAGACTTCCATGCTCTCTACAGGAAAAAATATTTATCCTTTTACCTTTCAAAACCATTTAAACCAATTCCATTAATGCATCACTTGAGGGATTTCGATGTATCCCGCAAGGGTTACAAAATAGACCAATCATGGCCACCAAACCTTTATCCTTTAAACCATTCCAAACCAATTTAGACCATGCCAAACATTTAAAACATTTATATCATTTAAACAATTTAAACCATGCAAAACCATAAAAAACCATAAAGTTCCATTACCAAACCAAACCACTCAAGAGTTTTAATGAAAAATCAAAGCACTCTTTGAGGCATTTCATCAAACATATTGAGGGCACAATTTTACCAAGGCCAAAACCAATGTGTAAATAACCATAATTAGTGTTACTAAAGACCCATTAATTAAATCATAACAAAAAACCAACCACATATACAAACCATTACCAAAAACATGTAAAAATATAGTTTAATCAAATACCAAACCATATACATAAGTACCCTCAACAATATTTTGAAATCCACTATTATAGATTCATAAACGAACGTTTAAAACATAGTAAACATTCCTTTATTTTGAAATAACAATGATGGAAGGAGTAAATTCATTATACATAAAGATTCCAAAGAGAAATATGACTATTGATCCCCTTTGTAGAACTCATGAGAAACCCTAGCCTGCAATATTCCAAGAGAGTGTTTTGGAGGATATTTGAAGTGCTATGATCCCTTAATAAGTGTTATGAAAGGCCATATAGGGCTATATAACTTGACGACATAAGGGTTTAGGAGTAGGAAATGTACAAACTACCCTTGACTTGAAAACTAAAACAATTCACATTGAGGTGTACGACATACTTTACCATTCGTATCCAAGGATACGAGTGACACCCCAACTCGTACCCCAACCTTGCCAAGACTTTACTTACTCATTTCAATACGAATTACCCTCCCTATCTCATACTTAAGGGTACAGATGGTAAAATCAATCATATCCCCCAATGGTATGGTGGACAGATTACTCTAGACAACTCAAACATGTACCATACGACTTGTCCTATATAACTTGTAAGCTCTCATACGACTATAACGTATATGAGTCATACCTTGAGCAGTAGCTAAGCCTCTCATACTTCCTAGGGTATGAGTGAGTCACCTGGCCACCCTACGACTCATATCCAAGGGGTACGAGTAACTACCTTGAGTTGTACCAAGTCAAAAAGGGTCCAAACATTGGAAATGTTCAAGGGTCCAAATCCTAAGATTTTCAGTCTTCCCCATTCGGAATATTCATCTTCGAATGTCGAGAAATGGTAAGAACTAGTATACGTTAACGAATTAACACACGTCAAAATTTCCTCCATCCAAGATAGAGGTCATGAGCATAAACAAAGATAAAAAGACTATCATATACCCCAAGCACGATTTATACCTCGGCACCGCCATTCCGACCTCTAAAAAAGTTATAAACAATGATGCTAGAGAAACTATTCCTTTCCTTTAACAAAGTTTGAAAAAAAGATGTGTTGAAGAACACACACCTTACACATGAATTTTATAGAACAAGGAACCAATGCGGATCCTTGGACTCTATGTCCACTTCTACATCCCAAATGGTTTTCTCGAACTTTTACTTCAACCATGGAACCTTTACCTAAGCCACTCTTATTCTTTACAACAAGTGAAGCTGGTGATCCAAGATTCCTTCTAGAGAACAAGGAATTTGAGATACCAATACCACCCAAAGGAACCAACCACACCTTACCCCTAAACAAACACATTGGATACCTAATGAATAGAACTTACGCTAAAGAACAAATCCAATCCAACTTAGAAATTATCGAGACACATTACTACGAGACCTTAAGACTCACTATACACCACCAATTCCATGTTCAAGACTATCCAAAGCTAAAATAAGTTGACTTAAGCACCAGGCTCTACTGCTTAAATATATCCCAAAGTACTACTCTACTCTCATCACCTTTATAACACAAAAAGAATGAGTAAAAGAAATGGACAGACCCATATCAAACAATTATAACACAAAACCCTCAACTTATGATTGAACACCCAAATCCATAAAATTACTAAGCCATGTCAATAGTTCATAAAATCAAGCCTTACCAAACCCAATGCAACTATGGGCACTTCTTCCAACCACAACATTCAAGCCTACCGCTTACATACCCAAAGTATGATCTATCGATCAAAATATCTAGAACCCTTTCTAACCTCCACAAAGGTTTCACCACCTATTCCTTTCCTAATAATTTCTTATGACAACAATCTTACCTTACCTTCAAACCTTAACTCTAGTAGTCACCCGAGACACTCCCCAAGTTAGGCACTTCGACATCCTTTTTTCAGCATATCACCATATGTCTCAAACCACTAGGAATATCCTTAGGTCTTAAGTCTACAGATCCATAGCCTGTGTCATCTAAATAGGGTAGAAATAGCCCAGGGAAAAACAAAGACCCCCGAAACAAGAAACGATACCATAGGCACGAAGTGCTTTATAACAACTACCTAGACCATAATAAAAAACCATCCCAACTAAACCAAACCACAAAAGGAGTCCTTAGAAATTAACACCAAAAAAACACAACCACCTACATAATAAATAATACAATGTAGAGTCAAGACTATATTCATTGAATAAGGTGAATGTGAAATGTGAACCTTTGGCATAAGTGGAAATAGAATGCACACAACACTAGTAGAGTGCCTATTAGGTAGGATAGAATCATTAGAATATGCAACCTAACTTCTCTTAATGCCAACTGCTAGAAACAATTTAATACTAACCATCAATCTTCAACCCATTACACCAACAATCACAACACTCTGCCTTAATACGTATCACCAAGAATCTACACTAGTGAAACTTGATTTTTTTCCTATACTAGAATCTCATCCACCCCAAAGGCCACCTAGAGCCTAGAAAAGACAAGCAAAGACCATTTAGACCAAATTGACTCCAAGGTTTCCAATTAAACCAAAATCATTCAAAATCAAACTAAGGCCCCCAAGGCCTTTCAAAAATATTTGAGTCCAACCAAAACCAATACATGTTCCCTTAATCCATTATACAATGCAAAGATTTAAGAATAGTCAAATCATATGACAAAATCATCTTCATTGAAAATTTCACAAACAATTTGAGAATATATAATTTCTAACACTAAAACTAAGTAATTGGTGAACCCATAGTACCGCGAAATTTATTCACAATATCCATGCATCCCCACATTGTTCAAAACATTTATAAAACATGAATCATGCACCATAATACATGGAAAATCAATTAAATGAGTAATGATGTCAAAGCACTGTAATTGTACCAAAGCCCTATTTTCAAAACCATGAATTTAGAAATTGATTTTGTGCCTATAGTAAAGTACAAGCATAGGGACAAAGATACATGCATGATCCATGATCTAACCTTCCAAATGACTAAATCCCCAATCAATATTCGTTCAACCTAAATCCCTACCCTAAGTCAGAACCTTTCCACTATTGTATTTCTCAAGTCATCAACCTCATCCACCTACCATTTTACCTCTACAATTTCCGCATTGCTATCCCGAGCTATTATGCCCCTTTTACCAAGATCAAGCATCTAGATTTAAGCCTACGATCTACCAAACACCATGTACTATTAACAAGGTACCCTTATAGAATATATATAAGCATAGTCCACCCCACAATGAGGACACTCCAACTTCCTTAGTCGCCTACTGATAATATATCCATTCACAATAAATCATTCCCCTAATGTATTTTAGAGTAAAAACACTCCACAGAAAATACTAAGACTGATGAAATCTCTAACTAAGAGATCTCTTAGTACCTCTTTAAGCTCCTTTAACTCTACTGGAATTATTTTGCAAAGATGAAACAGAAATTGGACAAATGTTCGAAACAAGTCCAATCCCAAACAAACCTCCCCATTTAGAAAGATACCATGAGAGTAGTCAATGAAGACCTTAAAAGATTAATTCATCACCAAAACCAAACCAATGAAGGACCTTCTAATTTAGGATCTATTATCCAAACCAAGTAGTTAAGACACCCCTTTTTAAAGAGTGATCTCCGTGATCTAGGATATGATATATCCTTCCCCTTAATAGCTAAGGAACGAAACCATCCTTCCAATCCATAATTGACTCACCATTAATCCTAAAGACAATCCTTAAAGATTTCAAAAAATCTAACAATGAATAGAACAAACACAGTCAATCTATTACCATGAATGACATCGACATCTACCATATTTTTGTCAAAAAAATCCACCAACACCCCTTTACTACTAGTTGATACCGCACACCCGTAAAGATTCTTTTGGCAATTGCAAAGTAACCTACAAGGGTAGAACTAGAAGAGCAAAAGAATTTGAAACAGCCTTGGAACTATAACCAGAATAAACAACTACAAGTAGGGTCATAAAAGATAGAGAACTCCAAACCAAATAACCCATACTCACCACAAAAAAAAGAGTTTTCAACACACCAGTGTCTATGTCAAAAGATGCCTCGTACTTCTAAGGGATAGTAAGGGCATTGAGATGATCCTGACCAATAGAGAAATCCAATATAACACCCCTTAGTGTCACCCCTTAGTTCAGAGAACTGAGACCTCCTTAATTACCTATTTCCAACCTTACTTTATTCTTCCTCATACCAATAGGAATGGACTGGAATGACAGAGTTTCCACTAATTGGGTCCATAGATTAATAAAATTCCAAAACTAAACCTTAGTAAGCTCTCCTTAATATAGCCATGAATGAGTTTCTTCTCCCAAGATAGGGTCAATTGAGACCGGTGGAACTCCACAAAGCAAACCAAAAGCTACGGCCCTTGACCAGGTCTATGCTACATGAGTTGGACTAGATCTATCCATGTTGTTATCAAGTAAAATAGGTAAGTTTTGAAAAACCTTTGGATCTTTGATAAGACACGATCTAAAGAGTGAACTAAGGAAGATTTAGAGAAGAGTTGAAGACATTAGACTCCATAGCTCGAAAGTAGAATAACCAAGAAAGTCAACATTCCTAAATGCCTTGTAGCCTTCTGATTATAAGTGTAGTGCATGACACACCCATAAGCAAGATTCTACAAAACATGACTTTTTGGACAACCCATTTCACCAAAACCTAAAGCTCTAATATAAAATTGACATGACCCAAAATAGGGCCTTGTCGTAATGGGAAATCCCAAGTCTAACAAAGACCGACAATTGTCCCCATTACCTAACCCAACCACCAAATGCATACCTTGAGTTGGTTTATTTTTGAACATATAACAAGATAACGTAACATCCATGTGGTGACTCTGGGATAAGTCTAGAACTGAGACCTACCCAATCAAGTCCAACTACCCAAAAACCAACAAAACTAATATATAAGACATAAAAGAATACCACAATGATAAGCCAATGTATGTCTAAACAACATAAACAATCCATACCATACCCATGTCCAAAGTTATCCATACAAAGCATCTAGACCAACTAAAGAGTCACTAGTCGGGACATGCCCTCGACCATAGAAAAAAACCAAAGTCTATGAAAGACAATAATTATGTAAAGTAAACCATTACATGAAATAGATGCCTTCAGAACTATGGAAGCTCGCCACTTCAATCAAACATCGACTATACCTAAATTCGATTACTAAGAAAGAGTAGTAGAATGGTCAGTTCCTGCATAGTATGGGTATACATCTGCTAGTAGATAGGTTAGTGGGTGAACACTAGCATGCACTCAAGATAGGGATAAAATAAAGCCAATCAGTAAAAAAAACTAAGTAAACCAACCAATAAACACAGACCATAAATATATATCAGTTTAATGAAAAGGGATCGGGGTTGTATACATTTAAAACCTTTACTTGTGTTGTGTAGCTTTGTGTCCTAACCACCCACGTGCCATATGGGTTCAACTTCCCCTTCTAAAAGGGCCCCAGTGTGTGTATCCACACGACCAGGGAATATTCCAAGGGATGAATAGTATATCCCTCCATTATAAAATGTAACACTCGCACGTGGCCCTCAAAAACTCCTTATATCGGGAAATATTAATTTCTGATTTTTGTCCCCCCAAGACAGCAACCTTCAATGGCTTAGCTACACACCTCGCCATTAATGCCCACTTTAAACCATGTTTAAACAATACCTTTATCATTTATTAACCACAGCTAATATTGATGGTATCATAATACCACCTAATTACTTTCATTTAATATCCATAGCCAAGCAATTTAGGTTAAGGGACTTTCAAGTTCCCTATATATATACTACATTAAACAAGTCAACTTCCATTTTCTCCACAAGCATATCCATTTAGACTAGTAACTTTCAAATCCATTAAAGCCAATTCCATTATTTCATCACTTGAGATATCTCCATCTATCCTGCTAGGTTTTTAAAATAGACCAACCATGGCCACAAAACCTTTACCCCTTAAACCATTCCAAACCATTTTAGACCATTTTAAACATTTAAAGAATTTATATAATTTAAACCATGCAAAACCATCCAAAACTATTTAGAGTTCATTACAAAACCAAATCATGCAAGAGTTTCAATAAAAAACAATAATAGAGTAGAAGCACTATTTGAGATATTTTATCAAAGATATTAAGAACACACCTTTACCATGGCCAAAACCAATGTGTAAATCACCATAATTTGGGAACTCAAGATCAATTAGTTAAACCATATCCAAAAACCAACCATATAAGCTGGCCATTACCAACAAAACATAAAAATATAGTTTAAATTGATACCAAACCATATGTATAAGGACCCTCAACAATTTTCTAAATCCACTATTATAGATTGATAAACCAATGTTTAAAACAGAATCCACATGCATTTATTTTAAAATAACAATGAGGGAAGGATAATATCGCTTTTATACGAAGATTGCAAAGATTAACATCACTCTTGAGCCCCTTTACAGAGCACATGAGAAACCCTAGTCTCAAATCTTCTAAGAGTATTTTAGAGGATACTTAAAGTGTTATGATACTTTAATAAGTGTTAGGGAAGGCCATAAAGTGTTATAAAACATGAGGGCACAATGGTTTAGTAGTAGTAAATGTCCAAACTACCCTTGACTAAAAAAGTAAAACAATTCACATCCAAGGGTATGACTCACTTAACCAATTGTATCTAAGGGTACGAGTGACACCCTAACTCCTACCCTAACCTTGACTTACCTTTTGTAAATTATACCTAAGGGTATCAGTAATAACCTCAATCATATCCCCCAGCCATATAGTGGACAGATTACACTTGACAACTAAAAGATGCACCATATGACTTATCCTATACCACTCGTAAGCTCCCATATGACTTTTACACATATGAGTCATAACTTGGGGAGTAGCTAAGCCTGCCATACTACATAGGGTATGAGTTAGTGGCCTATCTACCCTGCGACTCATATCCAAGGGGTATGAGTAACTCCCTTGAGTTGTACTAAGTCAAAAAGGGCACGAACTTTAGAAATTCTAAAGGGTCTAAATCCTAACATATTTCACTAGCAACATATAATTAACATCATAAAGCCTCATAACTCAGAAAAATACTTTAATCAAGTGCATAAATCACTTAAAGGATATAACCAGAGAAAATGCCACCTAAATTACTAAGTAATATCCTAAGACTTATGCTAACAAATTTGTTATGCAAATCCATTATGAATGCGAGTATTGGGGGTCACCAATGCAATGACCATGAGGTTTACCCTTGGAAAACACAGGCATAAGGTTAACTAACGTGGAGGCAAATGGGCTAAAGTATCACGTGACATTGGGTATAACAAATAAAAAGAAAGAGAAAGTAGTTGGGTCTGGTCTTTCTTTTATCCCAAATACAATGGAGGAGGCTCACATACCTGATGGTAAAAGTCTTGAACATTCACAAAAATAGGCTACACACTATGTACGTGAAGAGTAATATATGCCTGCACTAGATTTTTGAAAAAATAACAAAATCCATGTTTCAACAGGCTTCGATCGGATGCTTAGGATTCACTCAAAACCCCATAGGCATAAATAAACTATTATAGCATACTAAATTTGACATTTCGAACTCAATAAAACTATCAAAACTTTTATCCAAGATTATTACAAACAAATATGGATCCCACACCTAGTTTTATTTATTATTAAATCTGCCTAATAGACCAAAATGAGTCCAAAGGTGTTATAACCTAAACCAAAGGTACCCCTAGCCTAAAATCAACGTTTCATAGATGATGTCACTATCATAATTTCTATATAAAGTTATTTACTTAGAGTCTTGGTCTGATACCAATTCTTTAACACCTAAAGCCCCGAAATAAGAAAATGAGCCTAATCCAACTGAACTATCTGGTAATAGAACTGATAGATCCGATAAGTCATAAATGACCTATTTCCACTATTCAAAGGCTTGAAATAATGAAAACATACAAAATTCGAGAAAATGGTCTAGAGCATCATTAAAATATCCCCTACTAGAAGGACTTTTATTCAAAAAATTCAATGGCTAAGAAGAGTCCAAAAGCTAAAAAATATAAGGTATTGGGCCTGCATGCTTTGAGTATGACTTCCCAAATAACCTCTATGAAGAAATAATTGTTCCAAGGGATTTTTCTATAAGTATCCCTTTTTTAACTATCTTCCTTACTTCACTTCTTATATAGCCCCAAAAACAACCTCAACAACTAACTAATCTCCAAATCAACCAAGAATAGTTGTTCAACACAAACCTAGTCATAATATTTATTGACATCATACCAAAGCAACACAACCATGTAAATACTTCACCAAGCTAAAGACAACCCAAGTCATGATTCAAGTAATCAACTTAAAATTTCCAATCTAACCTTTTTTTGAATTTTTAAAGCTTCTACCTATTCTAACATGCATAGAATACTATATAAGTCCTGATCGCACAATCACATCACATTAATCTCAAAAGACTAAAGATGATCTACCAAAATTCAACAATGGATGGAAAAAGAATAAGCCCATACAATGCTACATAAATACACAAATAGACACGATCAAAGACTATGATCTTTAGCAAAAACTACAACTGGTCTGAACAATCCTTAAAACTAATAGTTAAGAGTTTAAAGCACAAACTCTACAGACTAAATGATCGACTATAGTATGATCCACCAATTTTTAATGAAACAATGGTAAGTACAACTTGAACACATTTTAGACAATCCAAAATTCCAATAAAAATTGAGAACCAAGGTAAAGACTAGTAGAAAACAATATCATATGCAAATAAAGTATCCTCAAAACATATATCAAGTGCAATCCATCAAAACTAAATCTAACTAAATTGATATATATGGAGTAGGCCTATAAAACCTCTTAAAAATATTCAACTAAAACATATCTTAAAGCTAGAGCTTCAACCAAGTTACGCAATCCACAAGTATAATGTCAACAGTAATGCTAAACTACCTAAACTAAACTATACAAATCAATTCTATTTGAGAGTAAGCATCAAAGTACCAAAGTCCATCACAACTCAAAAGCTATCATTCAAAGGGTTCAAAAAATTAGAACTAGAGTCAATAAATCTTCAAAAAGACTAAATACCCAAAATCAATCTCATCAACCAAAATAAAGAATATACCAAAAAATTCTTGCAAGATTCAAAACTGACATATTATTATACAATTCAAACATAAAAGAGGTGAACAACTGACTAAAGACATTACGAATCGAATCCAACCCTGTTAAAGGGCATAATTCATCAAGGGATAACCAAGAACTCACCAAGGATGCAAATAATACCAAATGGTATCTAAAACACCAAATAGTTTGCAAAAAGTCGACAAAAAAAATAGCTAAACCCGCAATAATAAGGTAACAATACAATACAAGAAGCAAACACAAACATAAAACAATAAAAAGATAGGTAACATAAAACAAGGATAACTCATAAAGTAGCAGCTAAAGATGTATCAAACTCTAAAAACTCTATAAAAAAAGTTAACAAGCACCAAGTTCTTACACAAATACAGGAGTAACTCAGTTCACTCAAGAACTCAATTTTCTTGCTGATTCACAAAACAGAAGAAGAAACCATTTCTTGTGATGTCAATTATGGTATACTCTCTCTTGAGAGGAAGATTTTTCAATGTTACAATCTTGTTTTAAAAAATAAGCTAACTAAGGAACAAGTCTAAAGGACAAACTTAAAATAATCTATTACAAAAGATTAGCAAAAGGACCCCTTTACCCTTAATAAATAGTGGCAGGTGTGGAAAATTTTGGGACAGCCTTGGGGTGTATTTTTAGCACCTAAGGTCATCCATCACACATCTTCATAAACTTCATTGGGAGAGTTTGAAACAAGATCAACCACATCCATTTTCATATACGTACCTTGAAGTCTTTGTAGTTCTTGAGCTTGGCTTTTAGTATATGGTCTCGAGCTCGTGACACCCATATCATCCACTCCATATTGAGATGAGTTTGACCTTAATCTTATGCTTTCTTCATCTTCAATGGTATTAATCCATGAGAGATTACACACATTGAATGTGTTATGTACTTGGTATTCCGATGGCAAGTCGATCTTGTAAGCATTATCGTTGATTCTTTGAAGAACGTTGAATGGACCGTCATATCTTGGAAGAAAAATCATACATGTTGAACATGTTATGTACTTGGTAGTCTAGTCTTTTCGTAGGTGTACCCATACCCAAACTCCTGGCTCAAGCACAAGACGGCTTCTTCCTTTGTTGACTCATTCGACCAGCTCTTGCTTCTTCTTCTGAAGATGCAATCTCACCTTCTCATACAAGATTTTTATGGTGTTGGACCTCTTGTTTCCATCTAAGCTAACAGAAACATCACTTGGCAAAGGATTTATATCTAAAGGGGTTAGAAGATTGAAGTCGTAGACATATTTAAAGGGTGTGATGCGCGTACTTGAATGGATTACCTAAATGTAAGAAAATTTAATGAGAGGTAGGTGATATTCCCAATACTTAAACTTTTATTTAACCATTTAACGTAGTATAGAACATATTTTTTGATTCACTACATATGTTTGGCCATCGGTTTGTGGGTGGCAAGACATAGAAAAGATTAATTTCATTCTGAGCCTACCCCACATTGACTTCCAAAAGTGAATAAGGAACTTGGAGTCCTTATCACTTACAATTGTCCTTGCGAAGCCATGTAATTAAAAATATTTTCAATAGACAAAGAAGCTACACTAGCCGCATCTTCATTATTTTTGCAAGGAATAAAGTATGTCATTTTGGAGAAATGATCAATAACAACAAAGATGATATCATGACCCTTTTTAGTTCATGGCAGCCCCAACATAAAATCCATAGAAATATCAAACCACGGGCGTGATGGAGTTGGAAGCGTGTTCAATAATCCATGAGGAAGGAGCCTATACTTAGCACTCCTATAATTCATGCATTGGCCGCAAACTTTGACAACATCTTTGAGCATCCTTGGCTAATAGAATTGTTCCTCCAATATTCCGAGGGTCTTATCAATTCCAAAGGGATCCATTAGACCTCTATTGTGTGCCTCTATCACAAAAAACTCTCTCCAAGAGCTAGAGGGTACACACAATAGTCTTCCTTGAAACAAACATCCATTAAATATGGCATATTGGATAGAATTCGATTGTTTCTTGTCCCTACCCATGACTTCATTTTCCTTAAATATAGGAGTGAAGTAGGAGTCCTTGGGATACAAAGACTTAAGGCTCTCAAACCCCATTATATTGGATGATAAAGTGGACATAAGAACATGCTTTATAGATAATGTATCAGCCACCATATTATCCTTACCCCTTTTGTATTAAATCACATAGGGAAAGGTTTTATAAAATTCAATCGATTTGGCATGCCATTTGTTAAGTTTGTATTGTGCCCGATGGTGCTTCAAAGATTCATGATCCATTCAGATTACATATTCCTTGGTCCAAAGATAGTGTTGCCAATTGCCTAACACTTTAACAAAGGCATACATATCCAAATCATACGTAGAGTTGTTTAGATTTGCTCATTTGATCTTTTCACTGAAGTATGCTATAGTCTTCAATTCTTGCATCAAAATCATGCCTATTCCCACTTTTCTAGCATTACATTCTATTTCAATTTTTTTTGTCAAAATTAGGCAATTGCAAAAATGGTGCCGAAATGAGCATATCTCTTAAGGTCTTAATGGCCTTAGATTGCTCTTCACCCCACTAGAAAGGTTGGTCTTTTTGAATGATTTCGGTCAAGGGGGATGAAATAGTACTAAATCCTTTGATGAACCTCTGATAAAAACTTCCAAACCTATGGAAGCTCCAAAATTTACCCACGGTTTTGGTGGTTGGCCAATCTTTAATTACGGTTATCTTCGATTTGTCTACCTCTATTCCCTTCGATCTTAAAACTAATTCTGTAAACACAACTTTATCAACACCAAAGGAGCATATTTCAATATTAGCATGCAACTTTTCTTTCCTAAGAACATCAAACACACTCTTTAGATGCAATATATGTTCATCAAGGTACTTACTATAAACTAAAACATCATCAAAGTACACAACAATAAATTTGCCGATAAACAACTTCATCACATGATTCATTATCCGCATAAAGGTACTATGATAATTGGTGAGACTTAATGGCATGACCATCTACTAATATAGACCATATTTGGTCTTGAATTCGGTCTTCCATTTATCACCAAGTTGCATACGGATTTGGTGATATCCGTTCCTAAGATAAACCTTAGAAAACACACAAGAGCCATTTATTTCAATAAGCATATCATCTAACCTAGAAATAGGATGACGATACTTTACCATAATTTTATTTATGGCTTTGTAGTCCACGCACGTTTGATATATCCCATCCTTCTTTGGCATAAGTAACACTGGGACCACTTACAGACTCATGTTTTCCTTTATATATCCTTTATTGACGAGGTACTCAACTTGCCATTGGAGTTCCTTTGTATCCATGGGGTAGATCCTTTAAGCCGGTATGTTTGACAATTGCAACCTCAGAACAAAGTCGATTTTGTGCTCAATCCCTCAAAGTGGAGGAAGTCCTTACGGTAATTCACTAGGAAGTATCTCATCAAATTTCTACAAAACATTAGAAATATAAAATAATATAGGGGAAATAGACGAGTTAGCATTAAAAACATGACCCAAAAGTAGCATAGGAGTAGCATCATCATACTCTTTGAAGAGGCTTACCTTTCGAGCCAACAATACCATCGAATCCCTACACCTTAAAAATGAAACTCTCTTTTCCCTCTCTTCTTTTACACTATCGAGTTCCTTCTCCTTCCTTCTATTTTCTTACAAACTCTTCATTTATCGATATGCCTCAAACACTTATGATGGTGATAGTTATTGGAGGTTGTACTTTTGACCCTTGAACTCAAAGGAAAAGTAGTTAGTGTGGCCATCATTCTTGGTCGACCTATTATATTGCCATGTCTAACCCAACAAGATATTACAAGCTTGCATAGGAATGATGTTGCAATCTACCTCGTCCTCATAGTTTCTAACTTTTTACCGAATCACCACTTGACGAATTACCTTTAATTCTCCATAATCGTTCAACCATTGGAGACTATACAAACTCGCATGTTGAGTAGGTTGCAACTTTAAGTGAAATACTATCGAGCCACTAGCCATATTATAACAACTTCTACTATCAATAATTAAAGAGAACAAACACCCCTTAATAAGACACTTCATATGAATTAGGTTTTCTCGTTGGCTAGGATCATCCAACACTTTGTAAATCATAAATATTCGTACCACATAATTAGGTACTTCCAGTTCACCTTATTAAGGTAAAATCTCATCTTCATCATCATCACTAGGCCTCTCAGCCTCCCCTATCTCTCCATCTCGAGAGGTTTTTTCAATTCCAACCATTTCATCCCCCAATTCTTCACCCAAGAAATACAACTTCCCTTCCCTCGATATCACATTTCTTAGATTAGTACACTTATTATCCTTGTGTCCCCACCTATAGTATTTGAAGCATTGGAATCCCTTTAAATTGGGAGTAACATTCAGCTTGCCTTCAAACCGTGAAGGAGGTGGTTGAGAAACCTTGTTAAAAAGTGGAGGAGCCTTGGTTGGTCTTTTTTTAGACTTTTTCAACCCTAAAGTTAATGGAGTCACTTCTTTCCCCTTAGTCCAACCTGAGGACCCTTCGTATGTTTTTTTTTTATGTGGACTTTTTCTTGTTCTCTCGTCCAATCTCCAAAGCTGCTTGAAAGATCCCTTCAATAGTTTCAAACTTATGAAGTGTCATATGCATATATATTTCCTTGTTTAGGCCGACCTTGAACCGGATGATATCATGGCTAACTTGTTCTCCTCTATGATCAAGTTTCATGATGAGTTGTTGAAACTAATCATAGTAGGCTGCCACACTTTTGTTTCTTTGATTCAAGTTGTACAATTTTGCAAGGAGTTCATCTTGATATCTTTTGGGAAGGTAATTTGTCCACATAAGATAGCTTAACCAAAACCAAAAAGGGGGTTTCCCCTTAATCAATACGTTGTCGATATGTTTGACATATTCCCACTATGTGGTAGCATATCCCTCAAAATGAGCAATGACATAGCAGATCTTGTTCTTATCCATTAGATTGTTCACTTGAAAAACTATCTAGAATGTAGATTTTTATGAGAGAAAATCCTCGGGATCACTTTCCATCTTAAAGATCAAAACTCCCATTTTGTTAGTGTTAAGACAAACATCCCTTTCCCGAACACCTTGGCTGCCCCTTTCTTCAACACTTCGATTTTCCCTTGGTTCACCCTTCTACCTCTCATCCCATCTTACATAAAATAAGGATAATTATACATTCCATACCCTCCTCTTTGATTCTCCTCACATATCCCTCTTCTTGCATCAGCGGGTTTTGTATATCTGGAATTTGGTATGGTGGATTGGCATTTAGTGGAGGTGGTATTTGGATTGGAGGATTTTGGTTTAGAAGATTTGGATTTAAAGGTGGCATTCGGGTTCCAAGTCTTTCATGTGGGACTTGGTGATGTGGGGAATGGCTATGTCCATCAAGACCTCGGCCTTGTGAGTAATAGTTGGCTTGAGATGTGGCATTTGATAGATACATTCTTTTGAGGAGTTGAGGGTTTAGAACTCCATTGGCTTTCTACCCTCTCTATTGACCCACTAATAGTGTGCATTTCCGCTCCCATCTTCTCAATAGTAGTATTCACTCTAGCCACGTCCCGAGACAAGGACTCAAGACTAGCTATAAGAGCATTCATGATATTATGGTCTACAGTTTATTTATTGGAAGTTTTGGGTTCCATGTGTGGTGTTTCCATTTGAAAATGTACCTACAAAATGAGAAAATCATAGTTCAAAAATACTCTCACTCACTTTTTTCACTCGGCTCCCTCACTTGGCCCTTCAAGTGTTGTAAGCCGGCTATTAACTTTTGAGTAATTAGGAATGAATCTACTCTTGAGTTATAATGGATTTCATTTTGGAAGACTCAAGGAAGTTTTGTATGCACTTGATCCAAGAATAACTACAAATTATAAATGATAAAAGCACCACAAGGAACGTTATCACTAAAAAACGTACTAAAAAACTAGTTGAAAAATTAGTAGGTTGTTACTTCCTTGCCAACTAGTGTAGGAGTCAAAATAAAGAAACTAGTAAAGACAAGGAAAGAAACTATGAATGTCCTAGAGCTTGAGTTTCGTTGTTGGTGAGATCCACAATTTTTTTTTCTTCTTTAGTCGTTGATATTGTTGTTGAAGTGGAGTATAATGATTTCAAGACTTAAGTTGTTTAATATTGTTTGTTGGTGATGAATTTTTGGTTTTTGGGTAACAAGACAAGTATTTGGACTCTATTTCCACAGGTCAAAGGTGTCAATCAACTTTTCACCAACTTGCACCAAAATTGCAAAACACCTTTTTGCTTTGGCTTTGTCCCTTTCCTCTTTTGGTTCTTTTTGAAAAAGGCTTGGCACTCATTTGGTAAGTAAGCTTTGGGGATCTCTTTTTTTTACTTTCGTCTTTGGTGTTTTCTTGAAACTAATTCCAAGAAAAACACTAGGCTTTGCCTCTCTCTTCCCTTTTTCAAATCAAACAAGCCTTATGTCAAACAATCATCTCAAGAACAATATGAACAACAATAAGAATAAGAAGACATATGAACAACAACAATATCTACTCGTCCAATACTTCAACCACACCTAACAAAAAATATAAATATTGGACCTTAGACACAAATGCTCTAAGGGAACAACAAGCTAAAACACGAAACCACTAAGACAAGAAAAAAAAATACAAAAATTTAGACAACTTCTCGGCCAAACATAAGTCACCCCTCAACAACTTTTTTTTTTCAACTAGAAGATCCCAAGATTGGTGGTGTAATAACACTACCAGACTTTTCTATAATACCAAATGATACCAAATGGTGTCTACAACACCAAATAGTTCACAAAAAATCAATAACAACGCACCTAAATCCGTAACAACAAGACAGCAATACGATACAAGAAGAAAACACAAACTTAAAACAATAAAAGGATAGGTAACTTGACAAAAGGAGAACTCATTAGGTACCAAATAAATAGTGTATCAAACTATATAACCTCTACAAAATAATTTAACTAGCACCAAGTTCTGACATAAACCCAAGAGGAACTCGGTTCACACAAGAACTCATGTTTCTAGCCGATACACACAACACAAGAAGAAACCATTTCTTGTGATGTCAATGGTGGTCTACTCTCTCTTGAGAGGATGGTGTTTAAATGTTACAATCTTGTTTTCAAAAATAAGCTAACAAAGGAACAAGACTAAAGGACAAACTTTAAATAATCTATTACAAAAGGTTGGCAAAAGGACCCCTTTACCCTTAATGAAGTGGTGGCAGGTGTGGAGTGTTTTGTGGAAGTCTTGGGGTGTCTTTTGAGCACCTAAGGTCAGACCTCATATGTCAAGGCATACACTCCCTTAGGCGAGTTCGCACCAAGCTGAACCATATCATTTTTCATAAATACGCCTTGATGTCGTTGTAGTTCTCGAGCCTGGCTTCTAGTAAATGGTCTCTAGCCTATGACACCCGATCAGCAAAGAATATTAATGGTAGTGAATTATTGAACAACAGAGAAAAGTTACTATCTTTCCTCAATCCAGTGAATCTAATACAATCTACAACCACTAATACCCAAACTACATGTCACCAAGCAAAATAACTGCTCATAGTCTTATTACGCCGAACAACTGTCGAAGAAAAGAATTTCCTAATTTCACCCATGAAAACCAATATTCAACTCGACTAAACCAAGGTTCACATTATAGCAAGAATGGAGAGGCCAACTTAATACTTATGCTAATATCAAGACCATCACTGGGAGACAAACCCATAAAACTAAAAAAAACAAAACTTAGGATTTTCAACATCAAAGTCAAGACCACTATCGGTGCTGAACAATCTAAATCAGAAGAACAGACCTCAAGTTTAACAACTACAGAAATGGTCTATAGAAATATATAGCCAATGCTAGAATCTCAATAAACCTGAAATGTGAGCATTAGTCTTTTCCACACCAGAAGCGAGCAATATTACTGAATTACCAACTCTAGAGTCATAATAAACCATGAATTGACAACCTACTTCACTCTTTCTCACCAACCAATCTAACTTTTATATCATAGAGGGAAAATAACCAACCTTACGATACTATAATAGAAGAAACCAGTCATTCGAGTTAGCTATCTAGGCCAACTAACAACAAGGTTGGAAATTCTTACTAGATAACCCTAGTTTAGCTATCTATTAAGCAATAATTAATTGCCTTAAAAGTAATAATAAAAATAATAAAACCACTTGCATATAGTGTAGAGACACCAAACTAAAAAATCACAACATTACCACTCTATAACCATAACAAGGCTAATATGCCAAACAAAAATAAACTCTAACCCGAATGCGACACCACTAGAAAATCATATTTCAAATCCACTCAATACACTGTTAAATACTTCACCTATGAGGGTAGTAAAAAAAAAAGTCTTAAATCAATAAAATAGAATACGCCAATCAATCAATATATTAATCGAGGCCTATAATTATCAATGAGTATGAAAACCCCATGTCAACTCAAATTGGAAGTAAAATATAATAAATTGAATCACACCTATATTTATAGAGTCCAAATTCATAGTCTTGAGGTGCATAAAGGAATATAAATTTAAGCATGTGTTGCTCTAATGATAACACACACCTATACCGCCTTAAGTGTCCGAGGACGGTCGTTTTCAATAGCTCAAATTTCGTTGAGGTCAAATCCAGGAGGAGCGAGATTTAGATTTCAAGTCCTATAGGTGTGAAATAACTAAAAAAATACTTGAAGTTTACATAACATAAAGCACATAATTTAAAGTGGAGGTGGTGGTGGTTTGGAATATAATCTTTAGAATATTAAGTCAAGCAACACACTATGATAATAGTTTTTGTTTTAGAATTCAAATTTTGAGTGATCTTGGGATTATGTCTACCATAAGGGTAATGTGTGCATTGGATCATGATGGTTTGGTAAAAGTCTTAATTGTTAATGACATGGTAGGATAGGTTAAGAGTCCTTGAGGTTAGTTTGTCAAGGCCTCAAAGATGTCACTCTTTGAATCTTTTGAGTACCTAATGAGTGTGTCTATACAAGCCACACAAAACCTCAATTGGGAATCCCTATTTCTAGGAAACTGCCCATGACATAACCTACTCCCCATCTACCCTTATTTCTTAGATGGAAAAAGAAAGTAAGCTATATTCACAATTGTCCACTATTGCTTTGTCCCTTTTTCAAGGATGCTATGGATTCTCAAAGATTCACCCACACCCCTCTTTCAAGGATGATGAGAGCTTTCAAGAGTTTGGGGTTTTCACCCAACAAACCCATTTTGGGTATTTGGGGTTTTCACCCACAAATCCTGACTATTTAAACCAAGCAATAGTGGAATCCATAATAAACAATTAAATGCAAACACATCATCACCCAAACATAATTGCGCCTTAGTTCAACATAATCCCAAGACTAAAAGATTTAACTACTCTTTCAGAAATAAAAGAAACATAGACCAAAGGGATTGTTCAAAGCATCCATTCTTGACAAAATACTACAATCCAAGTCTCCAAATACACTTACAAAACTTTCCCAATTTAGGGTTTGTAATTTAAATTCTAAAATGTCTCAACAATATGCAATACCTAAAATAGAAAGGGATTAAGCCTATAAGAGAAGTTGGGTTCCATTTGATGAAATTACAAAATTACCCTTGGGCAAAATTCTCGATTAACCTATATCGTAGAAGATTATTCGCGATTGCGGCTACTCCGACTATGGTAAGGATATAGTAATCGCAGCCTTTTGACTTGATTGACTGACCACGATTGTAGTTACTGAGGCATGTTTCTTCTGTAGGTCTTCTAGCTGCACTTCTTCTCTCTCTTAATCCTTTTTAGCTCAAGTCCATATATTTCTATCTCATGAATTGTATGCCTGTAATATGTAGAAATTAATGCATTTAATTACAACTTTGTCTCACATATTCATTTAAATCATGGTAATATGCACGAATGTTTAGTGCTAATTCATCACTCATCAACACCCTCATCTAAAATCTTTGCTTGTCCACAAGCAACACTACCTCTTATCATGATACTATGCATAAGTATGCCCAAATTCTATTACCCAATGATCACAATGTCTTTAATTTAAGAACTACTACAAATATCTCTTCACGCATGGGCAAAGCCATTTTAACAACACCCATAAACAAAAAATGCAATTTTCAAAGATGCAAAAGAGTCAAATGAGCAACCATGAAACAATCACTAATAGTCTAGAAATGACTCACTTTTGACCTCAACTACATATACTTCTTTTTACCTTACGTTTCAGGAGATGGCAAAATCACCAACCTTAACTTGCTCACACGCCTCCTCACAAGAAAAATATTCGACACACCAAGATATCAGATATACCACATGGAATTTAAGTGTGAAACACTATCTCTCTCAAGAACTCTTGATGCTAACAAGTACATGCCATAGGCTTGCCACTATTTTCAATTGCCACTACAATGAAAATACTTGGATAGAAATCACGAAGGGCTTTTTGAGTTTGTAATGTAGGTTTGGGGTAGGGTAGGTTATTATTTAGGAACAACATAGCTATACCATCCTTTGACATCTACATCACACTATTTTATTCAAATTTTGATTATAGGCCACTTCTTTTATTTTTCCAAAGAAAGATCTAAAGGCTCGAAGAAGGTGACTAGGGATAAAATCTATGAAAGGGTAGGCTTTTTAGTTGAAAGTAGACTTCTAATGTCGCAAAGATGGCCGAAGATCATCTATCTAACCAAGTACAATCAAAATTATCTTTGAGAGACTAATGGGGCAAGTTCTTGATGGTACAATTACACATGAGATTTGGACAAATGAGCTCACCACATATGGCATGCAAATTCTCCAATGGGGTACAATTACCTCACCACCAGAGATAATAGTAGAGTATTTATTAATTTTCACAAGCCAAAATTTTTTGAGTCAAAAAAAAAAGTCTTGTTACAAGGCTGTTCACATCCATTCCCTTTATTTGTGAAAATTTTTTGATGGAGGTGGTGTTTGCTTTGAATTTACACGACACATAATTGTTTAACAATGGCACTAATCCAAGATTTTGTCTTATATTATGTCATTCATACGGGCAAACCAATATGGCTACTCAGAATTTGTCATAGCTATAAGTGTGTTCCAAAATTCAAAATGACATATGTACTTAGATTTTCCTTGTATTTATGACCTAGATGCCATGGGTACTCAGACTTCCACTGTATCCATGGCTCAAAACCCAATCATGATACTTTTCCCTTAAGAATGTCATCACTCAATCTATCATAGGGAAAAGCTCATCCAATATTTCTATAAGCAAAATAAACATAAATTAGAAATCCAAGAAGAAAATAAATAATCCATGCAAATGTAGGTACCATTAGAGTGACCGAATATGATAACCCAAATAAAAATAAAAATCATACAAAGGAATAGAAAAACATCCACAAATATCAATAATAAAGGCACAAATCAAATAAGCGCATAGATAGGAACCCCCAACTAAAATGATAATTGGGTCCTCACTGTATAAATAATTAAGTGTAAAGAGAGATAATGATGCTCCCTGAAAATGCATTAAGTGTTGTTGTCACTCTTAGTATCTATATTGTCATCGTCCTCTTCAGGACCAAACCACTAAGCCAGAGCTTTATCATCCCTCTCCGCTTAGGCGGAAGGGAGTCTATCACTGGGTTTTAGGAACTTCCATAGGCCCTTTCCCTCCTTTCACATCTTTCTAAAGAACTCATCTCTGTTCTTCTCTCTTTTTACAATCTTCTCATGTGCAACCTGGTGATAAAAATATGACTCCACCAATGATGATTAGGCTCTCTCAAGCCTACCTATGATAGCTCCCTTCTTTATTTTGATCTCTCAATACTCCACATAATTAAATAGGGATATATATGAATGGTTTGTGGTGGAGGGCACTCTCGACTCTCGGGGAAAACTAAATAATAGCTCAATAATGGCCATAATATTAACTCCAATATCATCAAGATGCTCGGTGTTGGATGGCCTACAATACTCAGGTTTCTCATATATCTACTTCCTAAAATTGATCATTCTCTTCCAGATTTTGCTCAGTGCGACCTCTCATCAAAATTTCAAAGGATAGATAAAAGTGCAAAGTCATACCCAAGTATCTCTAGAGTATTCCTCAACCCCATCTATCCTTCAAAGCTTAGTAATTAAAGAGGGAAAGAAGAGATGCATCCCACCCTATATCTTGTAGAATTTTATGTCAGAAACCATGAGTTTAAAAATATTCAAAGTGATGATATCTAAAATGCAAGAAATAATATGAGCCAACAAATCTGGGACTGATGTCATGCAGGTCCAAGGAGAGACTCTACTATATATGATGTTCAACCAAATCTGAATCTCGACAGTGAAATCATTCATATGGATATTACGCATAGTGGTCAACCAAAAGACTAACTTTCCAGGGCAATGTCATCCTACCAATCAACTTTCCAACTTTTACCTTTTTCTTCGAACTCACCTATGTTTGCATTTTGGAGGCTATAAATATAAATGATTTTCTCTACCACAAAGTCCACCTCTTTTCCTTGAATTATGATAGTCATGATTGATGGATCTAAGAAAGATACTATGCTAAGGTTGGCATAGAATTCATGGAGCCATTGCTCATTTTCCTTGCAAGGATTTAGAGGAAAACACCGCCACCCTATGTCCACAATCCTGTCATAAAATATCGGAAGCTTTCTCGATCCATTATCCAAGCATATTCCTCTCTCTGGGAGCATCATTGTCCTTGAAAGATCACCATAGCAAAGAGTGGCACTCGGGTTCCATGAATTGAATGTGGTCGCATGTCTCTCTGAGATTTTCTGGAAAAACAATAGACAACACAACAACATCAATCATTGACATATTTATTCCCAAAATATACTATGTTGTCTACTAGATCTCATTGGATGTTTTCTTGGTAGTGTTTGGACAAAAATTAGAAATGCAAAATTTATAGCACAGACTAAAAATTAGCATCAATTTCCATGATTATAGGCCATAGAGCTGCGATTACGATCTTGATGACTACAATTGAGTTGCTACAATGGTAGTGTCTAAGACCAGTTTTAACCTAATTTTTCAATGTTAAAAAATTTAAATTTGAAGCCCAAAGCATGTTCTATTACAAGGATTTACTCTAAAAGTGTTGAACAAAACTACTAGGCGCTCGATTATGCCCCTAGAATGCAGAAACCATTAGTGAATACTCATTTGGGAAACATATTGAGCACTTGGTTTACACACTTCATTTTTCCAATTTCACACATAATTTGGGTACTCAAGACTTCCCCACTCATGTGCATACCATATTATAGAAGTTCAACACCACACAAGTACAATTTATGAAGCATTTAAGCATGAAAACCATAATTTTAGGCCTTTCTTATAACATGCATTTTGTGGACTTTTCCACACCCAAAACATAGATTTGAGGCACCTACGAGATAAGTGATGCAAAAGGGATGAAAGGATGTTGTTGGAATGCTCATAATTTGGCTAGGACTGGGTCCATTTAGTGAGAAAAGTGGAGAAGAGAGTCTTAGGGGAAATGGGGGTTTGGATGGTCATATAATTGATGTGACCGTGATCACAATCAGTGTTTTGCTATCGCGGATATATGGGTGACTATGAACATGACTAATGTCCCTCTTTCATGGTAACCGGGGGCATTGCTTCCCTCTTTTCCCCTGTTCAGCTTATTTCACATTTAGATAGATTTTCCCCTATTCAGCTTAGCATTATAAAATTTCACACTTTTATTTTCTCAACCTCATCCAACACACTCTATAGTGCCATAAATTTCATGGGTTATTCAGTTGACAAAACTTCAATCCACACTATAAAAATCAAAATAAAAATAAAGGATAAGAGCCACTTTTGTGGAATTTGTAGGTTTACTACCACATAGTGCCTTAGTTTACATCATGGCATGATACCCTCCTTCTTTTTCAAGTTGGATCATCAAGGTCCCACTTATTAATATCTTTGATTTCAACATCAATGATCAATATCACTTGAAGTTCCATGGGTTGTTTCTTTGTTTTACATACATGAAATGAGACCTCCTCTCCATGGCCCATAAAACTCATCTTACCAAATTGTATGTCAATAATGGCTCTTCTGATTACTAAGAAAGGTTAACAATGAAGGATGGGAACATCTTGGTCCATTTCACAATCTAAAACCATGAAATCTACTAGTAGTATAAATTTTTCCAATTTGACTGGAATATCAAACAAAATACCGACCAGCCTCTTGATAGACCAATTCGCTACTAAATGTCTCATAGCTGTTGGAGTTGGGGCATCTAATTTGTGCTTTTCATTAATGACGAAAGGCTTGAGGCATATAATCTCACCGAGGTCGCATAGAGCTTTTGCAAACATATATGTTCAGATGGTGCAAGGGATGGTAAAATCTCCGGAGTCTTCATTTTTTTTTGTAATTTTGCTACTCATGATAACACTAAAACCATGGGTGACTTCGACCATGTCACCTTCGATGAGATTCTTCTTTGACATCAAATTCTTTAAGATCTTAGCATATCTCAGAATCTTTTGAATCGCTTCAAGCAATGGGATATAGATAGATAGGTTGCTAAGCTTGGCCATTAATTTCTTTAGTTTATCATCCTCCTATTCTCTTTGAAATATTTGAGGAAATGGAGGAGGGACTTCTATTGTAGTCATCACATCACTTTCTCATTTCTCATTTTCCAACACCTCTTCAAGAACTTCCATCGGCTCTTTTTCATCTTCTTCTTCTACTTGAGACATGGAACTATCATTTCCAGAGACATGGCAGGCACCATCTATAGAGGAGCTTTTGTGAGACTATATTGGTAGGAAGCTTCAGCAATGCTAGATTAGTCTCTCTCACTCACTGAGGGTGGAAAAATTAGAAAGATGAGAGGGGATCTACCATATTTGATATTGGTGCCTAATGCAACTAGAGAGTAGATAAAGATATAGCAACACAAGAGAATGCAATACTAAAAACTCATCTTGGGTTACTAGCAAAGAAACTTACAGCATAATGTTTTATGATTGTGAATGTAGTAGGAACATAGGGTTTAGCTTCCAAAGCTTATGTGTCAGATTTAGAGTAGGAAGTAAACTATCTGGTCATCAGGTGGTTGGTCTCTAAGCCTATAGGAATGAAACTAAGGTCGGAACTACTAGAGAAAGAAGGATTACTACAAAGAGAAGGGAGACTAGTACATTCTACCCGATAGAAGAGATATAGAATCAGGAATTGAATAGATATTGACTAAGCTGGTAAAGGGTAAAGAAAATCAAGAGATCAGCCTTAAGGAGATTAAGGCTGACATTTATGGTTGACCCAAAAGGTTGAATCTCATGCCACTGCCATCAAGTAGTAAGAGCACCAATTTAGGCAGATGATAGAAACATTAAAATAGAGGTAGCCAAGTACCCTTCCAAGAAATAATGTGAAAAATTTTAAAAATGATGATCATATTCTTGCCATTACCACAAGGATTGGTATGACTACTGTGTACCTGCCATTGCTTACTGCGAATCTCCAAGGCATGATAAAGATGTTGTTTATGAGACACTTGTTGTTGAGTATGAAAATATAATTGGTGGTAATGGTAAAGTTGGAACGGACAAAGGTACAGGTCAGTTTGTTGAGCAGGAAATAAGACAGATTGCAAGACCACCCCTACCTTTTCCTTAGAGACTAAAGTAGAAGAGAGAAATGGTAAGTTCAAGAAATTCATTGATGTATTGAAAGAGTTGGTTACATAGAAGAAAGAAGCTATGATTGAAGATGTTGATGGCTTACACCACTATAGTGGAGACACTACTAGCTCACTGGCCCAGAAAAAAGGTGACCCCAGAGCATTCACTATACCATGGACTATTGGGTCATCTTGGTTTATTTGAGCCTTATGTGACTTTAGAGACAACATAAATTTTAGGCCATTGGTTGTGTTCAAGGAAATGTTCTTGAACCCTCCTAAAATGATTGCAATGCAGCAATTGATGGTCGGCCGCACATTAAATAAACATGTGGTTCATTTTTTTGATGTGATTGTGAAAGAAAATAGCTTTATATTTCTAGTTGACTTTGTCATTCTTGATAGTGAGGTTGATACTGAGATGCCTATCATATTCAGAAGACCGTTTATGGCCATACGTAGAGTAATTGTTGACATAGAAAAGGGGGAGCTGAATTTTAGAGTCAATGCTGAGGAAGCAAGATTAAAAATCCAAAAATTAATGAAGCATCCAACCTACTTGAGGGTGGTGTCAGTGATCGATTATATTGATGACCTAGGAGGGTACTTTTATGGGTATCTTAATGAATACCAAATAAGCAGGGTACCCAAGTCATGTTGCAATATTAAACCAAGCTTTATATGGGAGGCAACTCATGGAGTTATTTGTGACATCTGAAAAACCAACACAGCTATGTCATGCCGCAAAATTAAATCAAGCGTTGAGTGGGAGGAAACCCACTATTTTAGGTTCAATTTTTGATTGTTTTTTGTAGGTTTATAGCTTATGGAATTACCCAAAATATGGTAGGATTACTACATGCATAAATTTTAAGGTATGAGGAATGTGTCACCAACCCATCAAAATCATAAGTCCCACACGATCCAGGTAAGGTGAGCTATAATAAAAAAGTTTAAATTTTGAGGATAAAAATGGAAAGCTGTAGACTTTGGCACATAATCATACTTTCAGTGTCTTAAATTAAATTTATGAAACAATATTTACATGGTAGAATGCCAAAATTCCATGTACAAAATACAGGAAAGTAGGCCAAAAATTTAAGCCCACATGCACCCTGCACTTGTGGACTGCATGTGATACGTGTGACCCATGGCTGGCTGCATGTGGATGCCGCAAGTGTGGTACGTATGGGCTTGGATTTAAATTTAAATTTTGGGTCCACCAATGCTTATTTAATAACTAATTCACCCCCACCACCATTACTTAATCACAATTTTCTTTATTCTAACTCAGTCAAATCCTCAAAATCTCAATTTTTTATTAAAATCCAAAATTCCCTCCCAAAATATTAATTAATCCCACACTTAGAAAAAGGTTAAATTGAAACTTACTTGAGGTACCAACTTGTCCCAACACACTAAAAATAAGTTCCAACTTGATTTTTTCATTCTTTCTTCATTTTTCACTTCCGAATTAACATAAAAGAGCTAACTTTCTTGGCTTCTAATGGTAATATATTAATTTAATTAGTGAATAAACAAGTTGATACATGTATTTCCATGAAAAATATATAGAATATATCATGCTTGTATGTAGGAGCCTTAAAGTAGCCTAAAATCTTTAAGTACGACTTTATTTTGAATTAAATTCTAAGATTAGTCACTAAATAAAAGTTGAACTTAAACAAGTAAATTAATACCAATGGTTGGGAATGTTAATTTGCATTGGAAATCATGATTATAGATATATTTGTACACATTGGACTTTTTAGGACTTCAAATAAGTTATAGGAGTGCAAAAATTCAAGAAAATTATCAAACTTTTCAAATTTTGAGTTTTTCTTCAACTTTTATAATCCCTCATTTTTTCTTGAAAACTAATGACTAGTTTTTAGGTACACATGGATCCAAAAGATGCTAACAAAAAGGCTAATACATCAAGAATACATGATGAGTCCCCTGAACCAAAAGGTTAGGTGGAGCAGTACCTGATAACATGACTTAGAAAAGCTGTAGGAAGTGTGACACACAGTGCGACTAGAGGTTAAGTTAACTAGGCAACTAATACTATTATTTTGGAACTTTGGGGAATCCTGAGCACTCTTTGTGAGGTAGAAGGCCAACATTTATTAAACCTAGATCTTCACTTAAGGCTATTCAAATTGTCTAGGATACCCATGCAGTAGAAGCCCAACAAAGGATGAAGTCAGCATAGAGATCACTTTTGTAGAGTGGTGATAATGATAACGATGAGGCAGATTTTGAACCAATTCTAGAGGGTGTAGATCATGACCTCGATTTTGAGAAGGGGTCCCAGGATTCATCCTAAGCTGTAGAGCAGGAGGAGTCATTAATGATACCCTAATCTGAAGAGGGTACCACCATTCATGTACAGTAGTTAGATGCACCCCAGGATAAGAAGGGTATAGAGAATGCTTTCTATAAGGTGCCTATTCCAGATAAGGAGACACTAGTATAATTGGGATAGAGTTCTGCACCCACACATGCCTCAAAGTTATCTCCTCAGGAGAAAAACTTCATATAGTATGCGGAGGGAATGTAGATGATATATGATATAGACAGTTGTCTCTCAAAGACTGGTAGGACCAAGAGATTTATTTTTAATGTGCATAGGATTAATCAATTTGGGATGAGTAGAGTACCATAGTTATAGGCTGTAATAACCCGTATTTTCATGCTAAAATTCTAACCCTCGATCTTACACGTCTAAGCTCTAATAGAAATGATTTGAATGTGAATACAAGTTTCATGATCATTATCCTAGTCCATGGAGTAGTTTAGAGGTGAAAAATGTTCATAGCAATGACCTAGAACAAAGTTGAGCTAAGACCAATTGATTCATCCAAAGTTTGACATTTGATTCTACAAGGGTCAACTTCAAATATGAATATCTCCTAATATACATGGAATTTTGCATCCCAAGACCTGTCAAATGGTAGATAATTTAATTATATTTCCAACTATACCAATTTCGCAAAAATCCGATACCCGAGCAAAAAGTTATGCCTATTTTTGTGAGAGATAGGAAGGGTATGCGATTGGTTTGGCACCGCCCAACAAAACTTAGGTGATTTGTTAGGCGCCGCACAACCTGGCTTGTGCTATTACTTGGTCACCGCCTAAGTCAGTTCCAAGTGCCAAAAACACTTTGTTTTGACTTATATCAAGGGTGTTGAAGTCATTTAACACCCTTAAACCGTCCCTAATTAATCCAAATTGTTGATAGGTATTTTTAGACACATAATTACAATCCCTAAGCCCTAAATCTATCAAGTTACGATCCAGAAACTTTCCTCTATTCCCAAGAACAAAATATCAGTTTATCTCTCAAAAATCAAGAAGTTAAACTCCGAATTCAAAGTTCTCTACAAGGATTCTTTCAATCAAGCTTAAAGGTCTAATCATTCAATGAATCCATTACCATAAAGGTATGTGGGTTTTTTAACAAGAGCCTTCTTTCGTTCTTATGCCCAAATTGATATTTATGTTTACAAATAAACATGAATTTATATGCTTTACTACGAATTTGATATGGAAACTTATATATTATATTTTGTTCAAGAAACTATGACATTTTGATGTCTTGAAGTTGAATTCTTTGAACTTTGATGATAATATCATGTTTAAAGTTAAAATTTCATATTTTGTATGAATTATATATGGTTGCTACATAAAGTATGAATCTTAAAGTATTTTGCTCATTGTTGATATATGGAATTTAAACCCTCTTTGAGATTATGATCTTTGGTGAAGTAATGTGTTATACACACCTTGATATTTGAATGTTTGACCTTTTGATCTTGAAATAGTTATTTTTGAACTCGAATAAGAAAAAAAATCCACATGTTGATTTTATTATGAAAAAGAGGTAGCATGATGGTTCCTGATATGAATTGCTGAATTGTGTTATTGTGGGTTTTATTTTGAAATAATCTGAGCTAAGTCCGGGAGTAGTATTTAGCACCGAGTGGGAGGTATAGCTGTGATTGGTACATCCCTAGAACTACATGCCCCTGTAGGATGTGAGCCTAAGGCTGCTTGATGTAGTGATCACTAGTGAACCAATGGTTAAGGTCCTACTCCCATGGCAAGGATAGGATAGCTCTCCCCAACGTGGGCTGGACGTTGGACTCCATGTAGCTCACATGGTTTATGTCTATTGTAAGAGGATTCCAATGTGTGTGTGTGTGTGTATTCTCCTATCTAATATAAAAAGTCTTATTCATCTATCTAAGATGAAAATATATTTGTTTGAAAGACAGAGTTTGATAAAGTCATTGTTTTTGAAAAATTTAATGAACATATATTCCAAAGAGAATTTGTATGAGATTTGATTGTTTTGATGATTTGGAATCGAGATGGAAGTGAATTGAGATTTAATATGATGACACACATGTTTCACTTGAAATATTTTACTCTCTAATGATTATGATGATTTTAATTCGAGCTAAGTGAGTCATTTATATCAGCATGCATAATTTTATAAACTGTGATGATATTAAGATATTATTTTATTTATGCATTGCACCCAATATGCTCGGTATGTTTCCATGGCACTAATCCACATATTCGTATGTGGGCTACATTTTCTCAAAATCTAGGTACAAGGTATAGTGTACATCTTTAGATCCAGTCACTTCGTGGCATCAGTCAGTAGGTGATGAGTCCTTCTAATTCAAGGGATAGAGTTAGTTATACAGTTCGAGAAGTGTTGTATTTTCTTTATTTTGTCGTATTGAGTTTGGTTAGTCAGGAGTCATGACCCGGCTACCTACAGTTAGTACTAGTAGAGGCTTCATACACAATCAGTAGGAGTTGATGCATTCTATTTTAGTTTTGGATGTAATCTTGTAAATTTAGTTTTGTATCTATCATATTTAGAAAAGAGTTATTTTCTACAGATTTGTATAGATTTATACTTTTTGTTCAGTTTCTTATGAGTTATGCCAGTAGAAGGGTTAGCTTGGGATCACTTGTGATCCTAAGCACTGTATGATGTCTCAGGACTGAATTTTAAGGCGTTATAAACTTGGTATCAGAGCACAGAGTTCAAATGTCCTAGGGTGTCTATTAAGCTGTGTCTAGTAGAGTTTTGCAGAATGGTACGGAGACGTATGTACTTTTCTTTGAGAGGCTACAGGGCATTTAGGAAATCTCTCCATTCTTTCAAGTCTTAAATCATGCTATAGAAAAGTTCACCAAGAAACTTATACAAATTCTCATCTTACTCTAGTCAGGCCATCTCTGCTTTATTTCAAAGGTATCAAAAATAGTTGAGCTTCATTCTCCATAGATAGTTATGGGACTGTAAGAGAGCTAGAAAGTATCCTATCAGTACTTTTGAGTTCCAAAAATTGAAATTCTTTATCAGGCCTATAGAAATCGTGCACAAAGCCTGAGTCAGATGTTCTTTGGAATTTCTTCTCATAATCTAAATGAGAAGCTATACTTCTCTATCTATGTCCTTGAAGTAACATGTTCGGCAAGTTCTAGTTCCTCCCCAGATAATACTTTTATAATTGCTAGCAGAAGTTTTAGAAGTTTCATAAAGCGGCTTGAGAGGAGCCTTTTAGTATGTTATAAGTCCATCAGATTTAAAGTTAAACCCTTGTTATTATGAGTTATTTAATTAAGATAGAGTAAGGTGTATTCTTAGATTGTTGAATGTTGTGTATCAAGTTTCTATCTCTTGTATTATGTAATCTTGTTATCATTATGTTTGTGAAAAACTAAAGTCTAGTGAAGTCGTGTGAGACCTATTTTGATTCACTAGCATAGTTGCTTTGTTATTCATTTAATTTTCTTTTCAAAATACAAAAGCAAAGTCTAGTGAAGCCATGTGATGCCTATTTTGATTCACTAGCAACTTGTTATTTATCTTGTTGTTCTGGTGTTAGTTGAAAGTGTGGGTTTCTGTGTAGTGACAGAAGTAGTAGTATTTAGTTGAAAGTCTTGTGTTAGTTGAACTTGTAGGTTTAGAAGTGTAGTGTCAAGAATGGTGGTAAGGGCGATTTATTGAATATGTATATCTGAATTTTTGCGTATAATTGAAATAGTAATGAAGTAATATGCCCTTGTTTGTTAGTTTAGTGAAGTTAGAGAAGAATATTATTAGTTAAGGTGGATTATTGTATGTTTGAAGTATGAAAAGAGTTATTGATGGTATTTGTTATGCTAGGAAAGTATAGGTTTTAATGGAAGTACTTGGTGGTTGAGTATTGTTAATTTAGGCTTTCCTGAGATTGTAAGAGGAAGTTTAGTTGAAATTTATAAAGCTATGAAAGTAATTTAGGTGTGAAGATGGGTAAATAGTAATGATGTAAAGAAGGAGGAGGTGTTACCAGATTATGAATATGATAGGCCATAGGATTATGACCAATTGTCATTGTGTACTAGTTTTTTTCTTAATGCTATGCTCTATAATTTTGAAGTTAAAATTGTGTGTGAGATTGGGTTGTAAATCATGTTTTTCTCTAGACATTAAGCTTGAACAATTGATGGTTCGGTTGTTGATGCTAGTTATATGGAGGTGATCTAGTAGGCTTTAACAGTGTATGCAAGAGTATAAGACCATGTGTTCGTAATTTAGTATGGTGTAGAGGTTTTCCCAAGGTGCTATGGGGCTGCATTATTTTTTTAGGATTATTGCATATTGTATGGTTAGTAGTAACGTTGAGTTGCTAGGTGGAGAAAGGCTAGTTAGATTGTTTATGTAGTTCATGAAAGCTAAGTTAAGGAGTTATGATTGAAGATGATGAGTCCTTTTAGTATGATTTTATTCTAATGGTTTGGGAAAAATATAAGTATAGAAGTGCGATCTTGGTAGGCTATGGTTATGTGATTAGAGATTTGGATATGGTTGCAAATGAGAGTGTAAGTCTTTGATGATGATTATTGAAGCTAGGAATTAAGGATGGCATATGGATGGGTTGTTCAAAAATGAAGTTTGTAAGTTCGAATTTAGTTCATTCTTATGAGTTTAGCATTTATGTGTAGATAATAGAATGAAGAAATTATGGATTAATCTCGTGGATATGGAGTGGACCATCATACTTAGAATACCAACTTTGACCTAAGGAGGAGGTGGTTAGTGAAGAACCAATTCGAGTTTGAGAATTAGATTGTGATACAAGTCAATGATGAGTTATGATGAGATAGTGATCCCTTCTTACTCTAGAGCATTCCTTGGATTTTAGTCATTAAAATACCAAATCCATCACTTGCTTGACAAATCCATGCCAAAGGCCTATGCTTATACCTATTATGTGTTCTCAAGCCCATTCTCAACTTCTAGTAAGTATGTAATAGCTTTACTATGTGATTCGAGTTATCTCTTATGAATCTATGAACTCCAGTGTTATATTAAATAGCTCACGATAAGTATAAACTCATGTTTCAGAGTATGACCTGTTTTTAAACTCATGATACTAGTGAAGTTCGCATTATATCATACATGTCCTCAGCTTAGATTTCTTTAATGAATCCATGCCTTTGATATTTTATTCCTCAGGACAAAGATAAGTGTTAATGTTATGTATTGTAGTTTTCGTGCTTCTGGTTCATATGTGTTAGCCCTTCAGTGACCTCTTCCTATGTTAAGATAGTGGTTATGATAGTGGATAAGCAATAGTTTATATGTGAGAGAGTTGATGACCCTCATTAAGAAAGATTATTTATGCTTTTCTATCTAAGGCTAAGGTATGAAGTAAGATTGAGGCCAAGTCTTTGATACATGTCATGGTTAGTTAGAAATTGTGTGTATTTTTTCAAGAATAGTACAAGAAAATTATTGTTGATAAAGGTTTAGAGAATATGCGAAGTATGTCTTTAGGGGTATTTTTCTTAAAGTTATATGTGATTTTTAATGACATGCTTCAATGTCATGTTGGGTGTAAGATGATGAATGCAATATGCACTAGTGAATCCATATCAAGAGTTTTAAATTAGTGATTGAAGCTATAAGGCATGTTATGCTTAGGGTGTGAGCTCTAAGAAGATATAGAATATTGAACCTTGTGGTTTAGACTAGTATTGTGGTTTGGCATGTTGTATCTTGTGATTTAGTGTTAGGCTTAGTCATGGTGAAGGAACTTAATTTAGTTTAGACCTTAGTAGAAAAATTTTGCAGTGCCAATATGAGAATTATAAGTTGAATCGAATGAGTATGGTATTTAAGGGGAATAGTATAGTTGAGAGAGCATTTGAGAAGTGATGCTAAGCTTGAAAGTAAGAAGTTGTGTTGCCTACAGCCTAGCAATCCTATCCTAGTTTATGAGTTATGTAGTTGTATTCCATGCTATAGAGTTATATCAATGTTGTAATTCCTTAGCCAAATGTATTGTTCAGAGCATGCCCAAAATTCTTTGCTCCCTAATGTCAATAGAATTTCGTAGGAAAGTGCTGAAGAAATACTCCATTTGATTATGGGTAGTTAGTATGATCCATTCCATATAGCCTGTAATCTAGTTTAGCAAGCAAGGAGACAAGCTCCTATAGATTCTTAATTTACCAGTTAGTCTTACTATCCGTAGTCTTATACATATGTACCTTCCAAGAGGAAATGTGTTTGTGTCTAACTAAATTATGAATTCAGCTCAGTCCTGGCATCAGTTTCATTTTCAGATATTAAGTCATGACTCAGTTCGTAAGTATCTTGTGCAGTATCACAGTCTTTTCCTAATATTTTCATCAAATTATTATCATTTGGGGATAAATGATCCCAAGAGAGGGGATGTTGTAATAACCCGAGTTTTCATATCATAAACTTCTTACCTTTCTCATGAGATTAGATCCAGTGTAAATTAATGGTTACTCATAAGTTGACACTCACGTTTCTATCTTAGCCAAATAGTTATTTTTCTTGAGGATTCATACACTTGCAGACCAATTCAGTAGCTCATTATTCCTGAGATCCGGTAATTCAGTTCTATCAGTTACACCTGATGGCTTGAAGACTAAGATTCCTCTGTGTTTCAGGTTAATTATCCACATTCAAGGACGAATGTTCCCAAGGGGGAGATAATGTAATAACCTGTATTTTCGTGCTAAAGTTCTAACCATCGATCTTACACATCTAAGCTCTAATCCAAATGATTTGAGTGTGAATACAAGTTTCATGATTATTATCCTAGTCTATGGAGTAGTTTAGAGGTGAAATATGTTCATAGCAATGACCTAGAACAAAGTTGAGCTAAGACCAATCGATTCATCCAAAGTTTGACATTCGATTCTACAAGGGTCAACTTCAAACGTGTATGTCTCTTAATATACATAGAATTTTTCATCCCAAGACCTATCAAATTGTAGATAATTGAATTAGCTTTCCAACGATATAAATTTCATAAAAATCTGATACCCGAGAGAAGAGTTATGCCCATTTTCATGAGAGACAATAAGGGTATGCGATTGGTTAGGTGCCGCCCAACCAAACTTAGGTGATTGGTTAGGCGCCACCCAACCTGACTTGTGTGATTATTTGGGGGCCGCCTAAGTCAGTTCCAAGTGCCAAAAACACTCCGTTTGGACTTATATCAAGGGTGTTGAAGTTATTTCAAACCCTAAAACCATCCCTAATCACTCTAAATCGTTGATAGGGGTTTTACAACACATAATTACAATCCCTAAGCCCTAAATCAGTCAAGTTACAATCCAAAAACCTTCCTCTCTTCCCAAGAACAAAATCTCAGTTTACCTCTCAAGAATTAAGAAGTTAAGCTCCGAATTCAAAGTTCTCTACAAGGATTCTTTCAATCAAGCTTAAAGGTCAAATCTTTCAACGAATCCGTTACCATAAAGGTACGTGGGGTTTTCAACAAGAGCCTTCTTTCATTCTTGTTCCCAAATTGTAGTTTATGTTTACAAATATACATGAATTTACATGCTTTACTATGAATTTGAGATGGAAACTTATATATTATATTTTTTTCAAGAAACTATGATAGTTTGATGCCTGGAAGTTGAATTCCATGAACTTTGATGATAATATCATGTTTAAAGTTAAAATTTCAGATTTTGTATGAATTATATATGGTTGCTACATAAAGTATGAATCTTGAAATATTTTACTCAATGTTGATATATGGGATTTAAACGCTCTTTGAGATTATGATCTTTGGTGAAGTAATGTGTTACACACACCTTGATATTTGAATTATTTGACCTTTTGGTCTTGAAAGAATTATTTTTGAACTCGAATGAGAAAAGAAATCCACATGTTGATTTTATTATGAAAAAGAGGTAGTATGACGGCTCCCGATATGAATTGCTGAATTATGTTGTTGTCGGTTTTATTTTGAAATGATCTGAGCTAAGTCCGGGAGTAGTCTTTAGCACCGAGTGGGAGGTATAGCTATCATTGGTACTTTACTAGAACTACGTGCCCCCGTAGGATGTGAGCCTAAGGCTTCTTGATATAGTGATCACTAGTGAACTAAAGGTTAAGGTCCTACTCCGATGGCAAGGATAGGACAGCTCTACGTTGGACTCCATGTAGCTCACATGGTTTATGTCGGTTGTAAGAGGCTCTTAATGTATGTGCGTGTATTCTCCTATCTAATATGAAAATCCTTATTCTTCTATCTGAGATGAAAACATATTTGTTTCAAAGACAGAGTTTGAGAAAGTCATTGTTTTCAAAAGATTTAATGAACATATATTCAAAAGAGAATTGTTATGAGATTTGATTGCTTTGATGATTTGGAATCGAGATGGAAGTAAATTGAGATTTATTGTGATGACTCACATGTTTCACCTGATATATTTTACTCTCTTATGAATATGATGATTTTAATTCCAGCTAAGTGAGTCATTTATATCAGCATGCATAATTTTATAAACTGTGATGATATTAAGATATAATTTTATATATGCATTGCATGCCCATATGCTCGGTACTTTTCCATGGTACTGACCCACATATTCATATGTGGGCTACATTTTCTCGGAATGTAGGTACAAGGTATAGTGTACTTCTTCAGATCCAGTCAGTTTGCGGTATCCAGTCAGCAGGTGATGAGTCCTTTTGATTCAAGGGCTTGAGTTAGTTATACATTTCGAGAAGTGTTGTATTTTCTTTATTTAGTCGTATTGAGTTGGGTTAGTTAGGAGTCATGACTCGGCTACCTACTGTCAATAGTAGTAGAGGCTTCATAGACAGTCAGTAGAAGTTGATGTATTCTATTTCAGTTTTGGATGTAATCTTGTAAATTTAGTTTGTATCTATCATATTCAGAAAAAAGTTTTTTTCCACAGATTTGTATAGATTTATACTTTTTGTTCAGTTGCTTATGAGTTATGCCAGTAGAAGGGTTAGCTTGGGGTTACTTGTGAACCTAAGAATCGTGTGACGTCTCAGGACCGGATTTTGGGGTGTTACATGGGCTTCCTTTGATTGATATCAATTAGAGTAGATGACTAGAACACTTGGTTCTTACAACCCAACTATGATATGAGAGTTTTATGCATCATCTTTTGCCATAGTTTTCAATTTGATGCATAAATTTCAAGGATTGATAAGATACATAGAATATCCACAACTTGATCAGACATTTGTGAGAGGGGTCATGGTTGATCTTTCAGCACAAACTATCCACCAAGTAAGTTTGTCCAAGATATATTTCTCCGGCATCCATAGTCGAGTGTGACTACAAACTAAGGGTTACACCTTATAAATATTTTAAGGAAAAATGAGCATAGATGAGAGAAAGTTGAGATGGCTAGCTAGATAGACGTCTACATTTTACTTTTGGGTGATGAGACCCCATGGGTCGAGGGGCATAGTATGATAAAGAAGGGTTCATTTAATTTTCCTGCCGTGTTTTTGTGGTTGCTCATTTGATATCGACTGTTCGCTACTGGTTTAGATAATGTGCTTACATAGGTTGGAACCATCCTGATTGCCAGTATGATTTCTAGGTATGCTATTTACTTTTCATCCATCATCCGATATAAGATTTATGATAGAGCTTTTGAGGAGGCAACATATTTGTCATTCCCTTGCCTAATTAGGAGATTATGTGACAAATCTAGTGTACCTGAGCTACCAAAAGTCGATGAGAGAGTACTTATGATATCCACTGCATAGACAAAGAGTATGAAAGATCAGCACGTTTGGCCCTTCCCAAGAGATCTAGTGGGCCTGCTGTAGTAACTCAGGCTTAGACTGAAGGCCTATCAGTTTCTACAGAGATTGGTGATATACATTGAGGTGATGTGGGAGTTAGATTTGATATTTATAGGAGAGAGTAGAGAGAGGCCCTAGATTTGAATATGTGGGTCAAGAGGACACTAACCACTTCTTCATCAGACCTAACATCGACCTTAGAGCTACTTGGTGTATCTTGACAGCTCACTCGCCCATCCACTACAGCCCTTCTATACGTAGGATTATGGTATCTAAAGAGTTCTCATAGATCTTAGTGGAAAGTAAAGTACCCATTGATGCTCGATTATGGGTTGTTAATACTGAGATGACTACTCTATAATGTAGATTCAATTAGGCATCTGGACTAGATATGAGATGGTAGAGTCTATATGGGAGGCTGCATAGAGAGTTTCCATGTCTGAGCTACGTGTTGATTTATAGGAACGTCTTGATGCTTCTGAGAGACATGTTATAGACTAATTTGTAGTGGTAGAGACAATAGATCTAGGCCATATAATTATGGATGAGGATATATTCCAATCAGAGGGATAGTCTATCATACAAATCAATATAGAAGCCTCTCGATCAGTCATACCCCTAGTGGTCTAGATATCACCTCCATGTGCACCCTATTATTTTGATTTCTTCATGGAAGATGACGAAGAGGTCCTGATATAAGGGAACCAGGTTTAGCATGCCTTTAAAACCTTTACCTAGGTTGTGAAGCTTGGCCAACTTAAATCTCCCATGGGCTATATGGGTTCAATTCACCCAGCTCAAAAGTCCCTGGTGTGTGTAGCCACACGTCCAGGAAAGTATCCCATTGGATGAATAGTATATCCCCCAATAGTATGACATCATACACATGGTCCATTAAGACCAATCCTCATACCAACAATTACGAGTTTTTAAATTTGGTCCCCTCGGGACCGCCACCTTCTACAGCTTTGCAACACACCTTGCTATTAATGTCCAGTTAAAACCATTTCTAAATAATCAAACCGTTATCCATTTATTAACCAAGGCCATTAATATTGGTATCATTGTACGAATCTTTACTTGCAAGAAATATCCATAGCCAAACCATTTAGGGTAAGGGGACTTTCAAGTGACTTTCCATATACCATATTGAATCACTTAGGAAACTTCCATGTTACCCACAAGGATAACCATTTATCCTTTAGCCTATATGGTCTTCTATAACACTTATTAAAGGATTAAAATAAGTCACATCCAGGGGTATGACTCTCCCTTATGAGTGGTACCCCAACTCGTACCCAAATCTTCCCAGAGCTTACCTTCTAGTTTTTATACAACTCATACCTCCCCACTAGTACCAAATGGGTATAAATGACACCTCTATTATACACACTATCTGTATAGTGGACTGATTCTACAAGAAAACTTAAACATGCACAACATGACTCACTTTGCACACTCTTATGTTCTTATATGACTCTTACCCTTGTGAGTCATATATTGGGAAGTATCCAGGCCTCCTATACCTTTTGGGGTACAAGTAAACCCTCAATACTGCCCTAACTTGTATCCAATAGGTACAAGTGACTCACTTTGACTCGTACGAAGCCAAAAAGGTCCAAAGCCTAAGATTTTTTCTCAAGGGTCCTATTCCTAGGTTGTTTCACAGATGAACTATAAGGAATTAAAACTAATCCCACCCCCTAAAATCCTAAACCTCAAGCTCATGGTATGCCCTCTAGCACTCCTCCTAGACGGGGCTAATCCACAGGCTCATCAAAGCACTCGAGTCCATCCATGACTCGAGTTCCATCCTCTCAATTAAACTCTCTTTCTCGAAATAGGCTCTACATCTCTGACCTTATGGTACGTACTCAACACCATATGCACAGAAAGAGTGATGCACAACTAAAAACACAAGTTATGAAAGAACTTTGCATGATAAGGATTAAAGTAAGGAGAGTTTCCTAAAGATATCCTATAGCCTATCGAAGATACATATAAATGTCTATGCACAGATCCATGAGATCTCATTCATACACCAATGAGACCAGTAAAACCGGTTGCTCTGATACCAATTTGTCATGACCCAAAATCCAAGGTTCAAGATGGTACTCATCGTGGAGAACCTTAATGAGTAAGCCTATCAGACAAGCTGATACACAAAGGGGAAAAGATAGAAATAACCACAAGGTAAGGCTTCTAAAACAAAGCTGAATCACTTAAGTATTATAAATACGGAACAAATATAATCAATAACCCTACCATAAATTTCCAAAACCTAGTGTCAATAGTATAAGAATGTATCTAGTACAACTCGAATCCAAATGAAATACACAATATATCAAAATACAAGAGAAAATCTATATTTGATATGACAGTAAAGACATAGTCTACAAAAAAGGTAGTAGAATACATTCGGATGCCTGAAAGTTAGCCATTACCTTAATGGCACCAGATATTACCTAAATCAACCAAGTCGGGGCATACTCAAACTAGGACCGGAACTGAAAGGACACAGTAGGCATGAGTATGATCCACTTGTACTCGGTAGCTATCATAATCTAACTAAGAAAAGTATATAATGAAACATACAAAATATGCATAAAGGACACATCACCTGCAATCAGAAAATGTCCCACAACAGTTACCCACAATGTTTGCACTAACAGTTCTAATATATCACATGTATTTGCAATAATAACAACCAGTTAGAACAAAAGTATACATTATATCACATACAAGTAGAAACTAGGGAGAACATATATATACAAGATTACCAAGTATAAATAATGAAAGATAGATCAAATAAATATATGACAAGTTAATATGGCAATTTGATCACAACATAAACATAATAAAATAAGTGCAATGTATAAGATGATATGATGATAATAATGCCTGAGGTTTTGCACAACCTCCTTATACATCCACAGAGGCAAGCCTCCTAATATGGGACCTATAAGGAGTTTGTAAACCCATATACAATCCGCATATATATCTATATCTCCTCCTCGACATATCCCTTGGGGAGGTTTTATAAGATGTTATATTTTCTGTCATAAAAAGGTGTTGCTAGTATTTTCTAAATGATGCCACGGTGATACAATTTATTTCACAAATGAGTATAATATAAGGATGAGATGCTCAAAACTAACCACAATGAATATTTACATAACCAACCACAAGATGTACTTCTACTACTAATTACAATGATATATTCTACAACCACGTGAGCCAATATACACTTATTATTTCCCACCATTAATGAAATTCCACATAATTCATATGCCGATAAAGTATAAATATAGCATAATACATAAATGGTACCATATTAGGCATTTCAATAACACAATACAATTCAAGTGTATCAGGCTATCCACATCACATAGGACCCTACAAGATTACATAAATCACGTAATATCTTAATACCATAATTATATCATATATAGGCCTCCATACGGCCACAACATATTAAGATATCTAATTTTATGATTAGTTACCATTCCCTTAACATGTATTTTGTGTACAAATTAACTACCTAGCCTATTCTGATGAGTTAAGTCATAACCCACCTCGAAGGACGAAATCGGTCCACAACACTTTAATCACTAAAACTTACTTCTCAAAACTGGTCCTAAAACCAACTATAACCAAGAAATATACAATCTATACATCAAAACAAGGCTAACAATACCTATTTCTCACTTTTAGTTTGGAGTTAAAACGTACCCCCAAAAATGAGTTTTCAAAAAAGGGGGCAAAATCTTAAATCTAAGTCCAAGGCTCTAACTATTCAGTCAGTCAAAATTATTAATGAGTTTCCAGATATTTTTTCGAAAGATCTCCCAGGGGTACCTCCCGATAGAGAGATAGAATTCGGGATTGACCTTGTTCCCGATACTCAGCCTATTTCTATTCTGCCATACCGTATGGCACCTACAGAGCTTAAGGAGTTGAAAGAGCAACTCAAAGATCTTTTAGACAAAGGTTTCATTTGGCCCAGTATTTCTCTTTGGGGTGCACTTGTCTTATTCGTGTGAAAGAAAGATGGTTCTTTGCATATATGTGTTGACTATCATTATCTTAACAAGGTCACCGTCAAGAACAAGTATCCCCTTATAAAAATTGATGAATATGGACTTTGTGACTAGGTTTCCTCTTTTTTGCCATCATCATGATTTGATTTGGGTTGTTGTGGATAGAATTTCTAAGTCCTCGTATTTCTTACTCATGCATACATATTATATATCTAAGGATTATGCTAGATTGTATATTTGGGAGATTATCAGGCTACATGGAGTTCCCTCGTCCATCATTCAGATAGGGTCACTTAATTTACTTCTCAGATTTGAAGGGCATTTCAACAGGGTATTGGTACCCAAGTTCTTTTAAGTTTCGCTTTTCACCTGCAGACAGATGGTCGGGCTGAGAGGACTATTCAGACCCTAGAGGATATGTTGCGGGTGTGTGATCTTGATTTTAAAGGTAGTTGGGATGAGCATTTTCCATTGATAGAGTTTTCCTATAATAATAATTACTATGCTAGCATCATGATGGCACCATTTGAGGTCTTGTATGGTAGGAGATTTAGATCACCCATAGGTTGGTTTGAAGTGGGTGAAGCTATCGTGACTGTGCCTGATGCAGTGTTCGAGGCTTTGGAGAAAGTTAAGTTGATTAGAGAGAGCTTGAAAACTGCTCAGAGTTGTCAAAAGTCATATATCGATGTAAGGATAAGAGATCATGAGTTTGAGGTGGGTGATTTAATGTACTTGAAGATTTCACCAATGAAAGAGGTGAAGAGGTTTGGTAAAAAGGGAAAGCTTAGTTGCCGTTATGTTGGCCCGTGTAGAGTCTTGAGCCGTGTTGATAAAGTTGCCTATAAGGTGGAGTTACCTATGGAGTTGTCAGCTGTTCATCCCGTTTTTCATGTCTCCATGCTTAAAAAACATATTGGTGATTCTGTTGTGGTAGATCCTTTAGAGAGTGTTGATATTCAGAATAGTCTTTCATTCAATGAGATTTCTATTGAGATTCTAAGCTTTCAGATTCGTAGACTGAGGAACAAAAAGGTTTCCTTGGTCAAAGTTTTGTGGTGGAACCAGTCAGTTGAGGGCGCTACTGAGGAGGAAGAAGTAGACATGTGAGCTAAGTACTCACACCTTTTTTCCACGAGTTCAGACCAATCTGAAGGTATTATTCTTCCTTAATTCAGCCCTTCTAATCTAAAGTTCGGCTATATGTATCTGTTCTTGCATGAGTTCTTGCAATTTCTGAGATATTCAAGAGTTTAGAGAGATTTTGAGCCGTTTAGCATATTGCTTCATCTATATGTACTCTATTTTTCCTGTGTTCCTAGTCTAACTAGCGACATTCGAGAACTAATGTTTCCAAGGGGAGCTTGTAAGATCCCACAAAGTTCCCTCATAGTCTGAGCCTTAGAGTGTGTCAAGTAAAGTCTAATTCTATCCCTAAAAGATTGAGAAGTGACTTCTTAAGTGATTGGTGTTTCAACCATATAGAATTTTCTTAAAATTTGACTTTTTGTCATGTAGAGACTTGAATTAGATTTCCAACGATACCAATTTCATCTAAATCCGACATCGGGGTGAGAAGTTATGGCGGTTTTACTGAAAGTTGTCAGAACCGCCCAGGTGTGATGGACGACCCAATGGATCGTTGAGTCTACAATGGACCGTCGCTCGGACCATCGTGACTAAGGTAGAAACTCTATTTTCTATCCCAAGTGCGACGGCCAAGACGACGGATCGTCAGATTTGCGACGGACCATCACTGTGACCGTTGCATTGAGTCAATGTGGCCTTACCCTGGCCATCGTACGACGTACAACCTGACGGACCGTCAGACTTGTGACAAACCATCACTCCAACCATCGCATCGAGGTAGTTTGTTCCATTCCTGGCCAACGTGCGACGGACGACCTGACAGACTGTTGGACTTGCGATGGACCATCACTCCAACCGTTGCAGCCCCCATTCAGTGTTTTTAACTCATTTTAACAAGGGAATTTTGAGTCTTTTCCCTTTTAACCTTCAGATATATTCCAAACAAACTTGATAGCCTCATTATCACCCAAAATATCCAAAGTCTAGGATTTCTCCCTCCAGAGCAAATCTAAAACCCTTCTCCAAGTAATCCAAGAACTCACCATAGATTCAAAAAATTGAGTTGAGATTTGAGTTTCCCAAGTTCAAAGGTTACAAGAACCCTCTGTCAAGAGTAAGAAGAAGAGTTTAGAGCAAGTTTGTTTATCCAATTTTATAATCTAAGATATGTGGGGTTTTGAACAAGGGCAATCCTTTCACCCTTGTGCCCAAAGGCATATTTAAACTACAATTCTTTGCAATTTATGAGATTTTACATGAAATTGAATTGGGGGTTTTCACCCATTATTACTGGTTGCAAACTTTTGATGTTTCCCTTGAATTGAGAGTCTAATGGATTGATTTTTACATGTTTTCTTGAGAAATTGCAGCTGGGCCTATACCCCATGGTTTTAATCCTTTAGAAGTTAATAGTTGAAATGTTTGAGATATTAAAGTATATGAGTATGTTGCTATTTTGAGACAAATTTCTGAAATTTTCAGATTTCTACATGAGTTATAAGTCTATATGCTATCTATTATGCTTTTGATGAGTTTTAACTTGAGAATGAATTATGAGTTATTGAGCCCTACTTGAGATTTGCAATTTTATGAACTCTTAGGCTATAAGCACCCATGATTTGAGTATTCTGATATTGTTAGAAATGTTTTGACCTAATGGTCATTAAGTTTTGAAATCCACTCTACCACATGAGATTTCAAATTTGATTATTGGGTTATTATTGAAAAGAAAGTATTTGAATTATAATATAAATTGGTTGAATTTTATTTGAAAAATAAATATACATTTATTCTAAAAAGGTATTTTCACTTTACATCTTTTTAATCTTTAAAGAAATTAATGAAATATAAATTAACGAAATTAATGAAATATAAATTTTCACTTAAAGAAATTAACAAAATATATATTAAATGATAAACTTTATATAAATTAACAAAATAATTGAAATAATTTAATTTTGTTAAGGGGGGTATTTTTGAGCCAAATATTTAACAGAGGGGTATTTTTGACCCATTTCAGATAGTTCAGGGGTTTTCTTTGATCCTTTTGCGAATTTCTTTAGAGGAAGGGGTATTTTTAAGTCAAATATTTAACGGAGGGGTATTTTTGTGCCAAAAATCTAACGAAGGATATTTTTGAGCTATTTCAGATAGTTTAGGGGTATTTTTGAGCCTTTTCTGTTTAATTTTTCACCTCTCTCTCCCTCTCCCTCCCTCCGTCTTTGTATTTTATATTTCATCTATTTTTATATGTATTTTCTATCAATAAAGATAATTATGTCATGTTGCATCAGGTTGTATCAACTAATACAACTATATCAACGAATACAATTTGTATCAATGAATATAATTGTATAAAGTCCTTTGCAACAATTGAAATCTTTTGCATAAACATAAAGAAAAAAATTTGATTCTAAGTTGTACAGAAAAATTGTATATGTTCCATATGTATTTATTGCATATCAAGTGTATACAAATACAAATAATGGAGATATATATACTCACACCAGAACCATCTAAATAAAAAATAATATAATTATATCAAACGATATATTTTGGTGTATACTTGAAGTATCTTGCTCTTGGTAGTATAGAATATGTTAATTTCAATTGTATCTTGTTCTATTACAATTCCTTAGCTTATCTTAGATTGTTTTATTTTGAGCCGGGAGTCTATCGAAAACAGCCTCTCTAACTCACTTTTGAGGTAGTGGTACCCCACTTGATGGGAATATACTGGGTATGTTGTTGTTGTTGTTGTTGTTTATCAAACGATATATTTGTATTTGTATATGATAAACTCAAGCAAATACAAATAATGCAGTTGTATATACTCATTGCAAAATCATCCAAATACAAATGATACATTTATCTCAAATGGAACGTTTGTAATTTGTATATGATAAACTCATACAAATATAAAAGATGCATATAGTTGTTTATATCAAGTACAAATGATTAATTTGTACATACTCATTGCAAAATAATCCAAATACAAATGATATGTTTGTACTAGTATATGATATATGTACAAATATAAATTATAAGTTTGCATATACTCAGTGCAGAACCATCTAAATACAAATAATAAATTTATATCAAATGATGCATATGATACTATATATAATAGATTCAAGCAAAGGCAAATGATGCATTTGTATTTATGTCATAAAAACAACTAAATACACATTATGATATTCAAAATACAACTGATACAATATTGTGCATAGATCAGTTGATTATGCTAATGTGTATTATGTGTTTTTTCTCAGATACAATTGAATATAATGATATGTATCAATCAAAGAAGAAAAAGTATTATCATACATTTTTCTGAGACAGTGATCCAGTTGAATGTATAATTGTCTATCAATCCAAAAAGAAGAGATACACATACATATCAATAGAAATTAGGTTGGAGAACAAAGAGATGGGAGCAGAGAGGTATCAATGTCTATCAACTTAATGTATATGGAGTGAGTGAAAGTGAAGTAAAGAATTTGTTGGTTGTTGAATTAGGAAAAAGTTGTTTTCTTATGTTGGTTGTGTTAAAACTCAGATAAATTAGTTGAAAATTGAAAAAAGAAACATTGTTAAATTTGTTGAAATACCACTAAAGAACTTGGAAGAAGAACATTATTTGATTTTTGTTTTTATTACTGGAAAGAACTTGTAATTCAAATTTGAGCAAATATGGTTGAGGTTTGGACAAGTATTGATTGAATTGAACCAAGAGAGCAAGAGAGCGAGAGAGATGTTCAAAATCCTAAGAATAGCTATGTTAAATAATATTTTAAAATTGTAACTATGTATAGTAAATATAATATGTTATGATATTGATGTATATCAGTTGTAGTGAATGTCGACAAAGATCTCTCAAGATTTAGTTGATGTATCTGTCTTTTAGTGTGAAATTAGAAGAAAATTTACCCTATAAATAGAAGGGCTTCATTGCAAATCATCCCTCAAGAGAAATAACAATTACTCTCTCTTCTCTCTCTAATCTTCTTCTTTATTCTTTGTTGTTTTATAATACGTTATCAACATGAGACTTTGCCGTCTCAAATTTGAAGGCTAAGATATTTTTTTCCTTTTTCATATGTCTAACAATCTTACGAAGTGTGAATTCGTTGACCTTCAAAGTTTGGGCAAGAATAATATTTCATGGGTGCTGGATGCTAAAATTCATCTAGATGCTATGGGTCTTGGAGACTCCATAAAGACAGAAAATATAACATCTAGTCAAAATTGTGCTAAGGCTATGATTTTCTTATGTCATCATCTTGACAAAATTATGAAAATTGAATACCTTATTACTAAGGATCCACTCGTATTGTAGAATATCCTAAAAGAAAACTTTGACCACTTAAAGATGGTTATCCTTCCAAAAGCACAATATAAGTGGATGCATCTAAGGTTTCAAGACTATAAATTTGTTCATGAGTACAATTCTGCCATGTTCATAATTTTTTCTTAATTGAAACTATGTGGTGAGACGGTCAATGATGAAAATATGATGGAAAAGATTCTCTCCACTTTTCTTACCTTGAATGTACTCTTATAGCAATAATATAGAGAGAAAGGTTTCAAGAAATATACTGAACTGAGTTCTTATTTTCTCATGGCTGAACAAAATAATGATTTGTTGATGAAAAATCATGAGAATCTACCTACTGGATCTGCACTATTTCCTGAGGTGAATAATGTGCATGCTCACTATGCTAGACGTGGAAAAGGTCGCGTCCCTGGACGTTGTCGTGGTCGTGATGACCAAGAAAGAAACCCTATTTCTGGTGTTAATCATTCGTCGAACAAAAAGAGAAAAGATGAGAAACGTGAAACAATTACTTATTTTCAGTGTGGTAAAAAAAATACTATTCATGTGACTGTCGCGCTCTCAAGTACTTGGTTGACCTTTATCAAGCATCACTAAAGAAGAAAGAGAGAAATCCCGAGGCTAACTTTCTCTCTGAAAATGATGTTGACATCACATGCTTGGATGTGACAGACTTTTTCGAGCACCCTGAAGGAAAGATACTTGATTGGTGATGTTTCCATAAACATAGAAGAATTAATGATTTTTAATTTATTTATTTTTATTGATAAGAGTTAGTGAATAAAACACCATGTAAAAGTACTTGTTTGTATGAGTATTAGTTTTTGATTAGTATTTATTATTTTAATTATTTATTGTAGTTCATTATTGAATTAAATTGAATTCCAACCTGATCAAATATTTTTTTTAATATTGCCATCATTTATTGTAAAAAAAAATAAAAAACATTTGAACAAACGAAGAAGCCATCAAATGTGTTGTTTTGTTGATTTCAATAAAGTAAAAGACGTGCAGTGGTTTAATATTCCTTTGTTATTGTATTCTAATGGAACTCATATTTCCTTTTTCCTATTTTAATTTAATGAAGATATTGTATTCTAATTAAATTATCCCTATTTTAATTTAGTTACCTATGTTATTGTATTCTAATGTAATTAATTGCTTAATAAAATGTAATTAATAATTTATTAATGATTTTCACTTTATGCAATGATATATTTATTTTATGTTGGGTATATTTTTTTATTTGAAGATATGGATAATTTTCAAAGTAAGTTGTTCAATTGTGAAGATATTTGCTTGATTGATTCTGGCACTACACGTACGATATTCAAAGATGAGAAATATTTCTCTCATCTAAACATGGGCAAGATTAATGTTACTACTATTTCTAATAGTGCTAATTTGATTGAAGTCTTCGGAAAAGCCATTATAATCTTGCCTAAGGGAACTAAACTCATCATAAATAATATTATGTTTTCTCCTAAGTCTCAGAGAAAGTTGATGAGTTTTAAAGATATACGTGAAAATGGTTATCATATCAAGACAATCAATGAGATGAATCTTGAATATCTTGGTATCACCAAGAATGTCTCTAGGTAGACCTATGTTATAGAAAAGTTGCCAACTTTATATTCTGGCTTGTATTGGACAAAGATTTGTGCAATCGAGGCACATTCTATAGTAAACCATAAGTTTACTAATTTCAATACTTTTGTACTTTGGCATGATTGTCTGGGACATCCTGGATCTATAATGATGAGACAAATTATAGAAAATTTAAATGGGCATCCATTAAAGAACATGAAGGTTCTTTCAAATGGTGAATTGCCATGTAATGGCTGTTATCAAGGCAAGCTTATTGTGAGACCATTGCAAATAAAAGTTGTGATTAAGTCCCCTGCGTTCTTGGAACGTATACATGGGGATATTTGTGGATCCATCCACCCACCTAGTTGGTAGTTTAGATACTTTATGGTCCTAATGATGCTTCTTATAGATGGTCACATGTCTGCCTATTATTATCTCGCAACTTGGTATTTGCAAAATTATTGGCACAAATAATACTATTATGGGCACCATTTCCTGATAATCAGATTAAGTCTATTCGCCTTGATAATGTTGCAGAATTTTTATCCCAAGTATTTAATGACTATTGCTCATCGATTGGGATAAGATTGAAACATTCTGTACCCTTTTTTCACACTCAAAATGGCCTTGTCAAGTCATTAATTAAACGTCTGCAATTGATACCAAGACCATTACTTATGTAAACTAAGTATCCCACTTTTGTTTGGGGTCATTAAATTTTGCATGCTGCAACACTTGTTCGTCTTAGATCGATAAATTATCATAAATTTTCTCCGTTGCAATTCCTTTTGTGTCAAGATCCTAATATATCTCATCTGAGACGTTATGGGTGCGGTGTATTTGTGCCTAGATAACTACCAAATCACACCAAGATAGACCCCCAAAGAAGGTTAGGAATTTATGTTGGGTCTGAATTACCCTCCATTATTCGCTATCTTGAACTATTAATGGGAGATATGTTCACTGCTCAATTTGTAGATTGTCAGTTTGATGAGATAGTTTTCCCAAAATTAGGGGGAGAAGATAGTGACATCAAAAGAGAAATTTGTGAAAAAATCCATCACTATCTTATCTTGATCCCTGTGTTTCTATTTATGAGTAAGAATTACAAATAATTATTCATCTACAGAAAATAACAAATCAAATTTCAGATTTATTTACAGATTTAAAAAGGATCACTAAATAACATATTCCTGCAGAGAATGTCCCAATTTGAATTAATGTCCCTAAAGGACTATCTACTAGTGTCATACCTAATGAATCTAAAGTACGCTTGAAGCGTGGTAGACCATTGGGTTCTAAGGATCAAAATCCTAGAAAAAATAAAGCAAATGGTCAAGATGACACTACGAAAGATACTCATATGGAAGCTCAAGATTCGAGCAATGTTTATAGCCCTGAAGGGATCAGTGAGCCTGGGACTCAAGAAAATGAGAAACTATCTATAAATTCAAGTAATGTTGAAACTAATTTTAATCGATCTGAAATAGTAGTGGATTATGTCTTTACATATAATATTGCAACAAAAATCAAGCAAGATAGTGAGGATCTTGAACCTCGATCTGTCACAGAATATCGACAAAGAAATGACATGCCAAGATGGCAAGAAGCAATTCAATCTGAATTGAATTCACTTGTCAAACGTGAAGTTTTTGGACCTATAGCTTAGACATCTAATGGTGTTAATCCTGTTGGCTATAAATGGGTCTTTGTGCAAAAAATAAATGATAAAAATAAAACACAAAGGTATAAGGCACGCCTTGTTGGACAAGAATTTTCACAATGGCCTTATGTCGATTATGACGAGACATATTCACCAGTTATTGATGCAGTAACATTGTGTTATCTTATTAGTTTCACTATCCATGAGAGACTTGAAATGCATTTTGATGGATGTGGTAACAACCTATCTTTATGGATCACTTGATAATGAAATATACATGAAAATTCCTGAAGGATCTAAAATATCAAAAACATATAGTTCAAAACCTCAGAAAATGTATTCCATTAGATTGCAAAGATCATTGTATGGTTTGAAGCAATCTAGACACATGTGGTATAACTGTCTTAGTGGATATTTATCTGAGGAAGGTTATACGAATGATGAAATTTTCCCATGTGTTTTTATAAAGAAAACAACATCGGAGTTTGTTATACTTGCTATCTATGTTGATGACATAAAACTTATTGGAACTCTAATAGATCTTCAAAAGGTAATTGATTATCTAAAGAAAGAATTTGAGATGAAAGATCTCATAAATATAAAATTATACCTTGGTTTGCAAATTGAGAACTTAACAAACAACATCTTTGTCCATCAATCTACCTATATAGAAAGGTGTTGGAAAGATTTCATATGGATGGAACACATTCATTAAGTACTCCGATGGTTGTTTGATCACTTGATGTGAATAAGGATCCATTTCGACCTTACATACAGTGTGTTAAAGGATGTTCCTTCATTACTTCTCCCATGTCCAAGCTGACTTAGAAGAAAGTTAAATTTTAGTGGTCTGATTCTTGTGAGAATAGTTTTCAAGAGCTGAAGACTCGACTCACCACTGATCCAGTTTTAACTCTGTCCGAGGGTTCAGATAGTTTTGTGGGTTTATTATGATGCTTCTAGGGTTTTACTTGCATGTGTATTGATGTAGCAGGGCAAAGTTATAGCATATGCCTCTAGACAAATCAAGCCTTATGAAAAGAACTACTAGACTCGTGATCTTGATTTGGCAACAATTGTTTATGCCTTAAAGATTTACAGGTATTACCTTTATGCGGTTCATATTGATGTGTTCACCAATCAAAAGAGTCTTTAGTATGTGTTCAGTTAGAAGGATTTAAATCTTCATTAGAGGAGATGACTAGAGTTGTTAAAGAATTATGATATGAGTGTTTTGAACCATCCGAGTAAGGCCAATATGGTGGCTGAAGCTCTTAGTAGATTATCTGTGGAAAGCATTACTCATGTAGAGGATGAGAAGAAAGAGTTAGCCCTGTGAGGTTCACAGGCTAACCAGCCTAGGAGTTTGGTTGGTTGATTCAGCCAAAGGTAATATTTTGGTTCAAAATGGTTCAGAATCCTCTTTAGTATCCTAGATTAAAGAAAGTAAAATTATGATCCTATTTTGCTTATACTGAAAGTAGCGGTCTAGAGTCAGAAGGTTGAGGTTTTCTTAGAAGGAAAAGATAGTGTTCTTCACTATCAAGGCAGAATTTGTGTTTATAATATAGATGACTTAAGATAGTAGATGCTAGCAGAATCTTACAATTCCTAGTATTTTATTAACCAAGGAGACTAAGATGTATCGATATTTATGGAAAGTCTATTCGTGGAATAGTATAAAGAAAGATATTGCGAAATTTATGGCTAAGTGTCCAAATTGTCAATAGGTTAAGGTTAAGCACCAAAGATCTAGTAGTATGCTTTAGGACATCAGTATTCCTACTATGAAGTGGGAAGTAGTGAATATGGACTTTATCATAGGGTTGCTTATACTCATCGTCAGTATGATTCTATCTGGGTTATCATGGATCGAGTGAGTAAGTCGACCAATATTTTGCTAGTTAACACTTTATATTTAGCCTAGGACTATGCTAAACTCTAACTAAGGAGTTGGTGAAATTGCATTGAGTCCCTTTTATTACAATTTTAGATAGAGGTACTCACATTACCTCTCAGTTTTGGAAGACATTTCAGAAGGGTCTCCAAGTTTATTTCAGTACAACTTTTCACCCATAGATAGATGTCCAGGTGAAGATGACTATTCAGATATTATAGGACATGTTGAGAGCATGGATGATCGATTTCAATAGAAGTTTGGATGAGTATTTGTCTTTGATTGAGTTTTCCTACAATAACAATTATCATTCTAGTATTTATATGGCCTCGTTTGAGGCACTTTATAGTAGAAGGTATAGATCTACTATTGATTGGTTTGGGGTTAGTGAAGCTACATTGATAAGGACTGACTCAATCCATGAGGCTAAGGATAAAGTTCAACTTATTAGAGAATGGCTGAGAATGGCTAAGAGTTGTTAGAGGTCCTATGTAGATATGAGAAGAAGGGAACTTGAGTTTGTTGTTGATGATTTTGTCTACTTCAAAGTTTCATCTATGTAAGGGGTCAAATGATTTTGGAAGCAAGGAAAGCCCAGTCCCCACTATATTAGTCCTTATAGGATTGTAGGTAATTTTGGTAAAGTGGCGTATGAGTTAGATTTATCAGCAGACTTAGCAACATTGCATCCTGTCTTTCATGTTTCCTTGTTAAAGAAATGCATTGGTGATCCCACATTAGTTATGCCCTTAGAAAGTGTGGGCATGAAAGATAGTCTCTCTTATAAGGAGGTTTCTATTGAGATCCTTGGCCATCAGGTTCGTGAGTTAAGGAATAAGGAGGTTGCCTTGGTAAAGATTCTTTGGCAAAATCAGTCAGTTGAGAGAGCTACATAGGAAGCAGAGGCAGATATGATGACCAAGTATCCTCACCTCTTCACTTCAAACCTAGTCTCAGTATGCCGTAATAGTTTTCTATTAATTGATTAATTCTTTTTGTTTCCTGTCACCCAACTATTCTTATCACAACCTGAACCAGAGCCTGTCCGTGATGGGTATCTCTAGTCTAACGAGGACCGGAGACCACCCCCAGCCTCTAAACTACAGAACTTAATACCTAATGTTGGATGAATTTTGAACATATAACAAGATAGTAAAAGATAAAATCCTAGACTTTAGGATAATTCAATGGCTGACGATCGGCTAAAACAATCAAGAAACATCACCACCCAAGTCCATAGTAATCCAAAAAAGCATTCTAAATAAAACCGAAATTAATAAAGTGTTGGGACATGCCCCCGACCCAGACAATGACAATGATAATGAAATGACAATGACAATGTCAATGATAATATAAAATCTCAATTCTAGTTTATGATAAGAACTGATGAAATGTCTAAGTCTCCCAGAGAATGAAAGCTCACCACTTCACCACAACGAACCAAGCCGATACACCTAACTCTTTGCAGGAAATATAGAAGTATCTCTAGTGCCTGCATCGCATGGGAATACAACATCCGTAGACGTTTACTGGGTTGAGCACTAGCATGTAACTCAGGGATGGGGGGGTAAAATGATGTCATGGAAAATAATTAAAAACCAGTCCAAAATACAATACACATAATCAAATGCAAATACATACATATCACGTACTGGGGTTGGGAACAAGGCTTAGCATGCACTTTAAAACTTTAGCATGGATTGTGTAGCTCAACCGTCATAACATAAAAAGGCACCTACGGGCTATATGGGCCTATCACTTCCCTAGCTGGAAGGGCCTCATGCGTGTGGCCGCACAAACCAGAGGGTATACATATGCACTATGGGGGACTCGAACCTTCTGACATATCAAGGTGACACAAGTACCTAATCATGTAATATAATATGAGGGACAAACCTCCCAATCATATGATAATAATAAGGGGGACTCGCACCACCCGATCATGTATACCCCCATATATGCAACTACAGTTTCCAGTATTGGTCCCTCGGTACCTCCACTTTCATGACTCATTCACACAACCTACATTAAAATCCAACTAAACCATTTATCCATATTCCCTTCCATTGAACCATGATACACATTTAGGTATACATTTTTGGGATCGTCATACCAACTATACTTGTACGGTAACATCAACATGCCAAAAATAATTTTGTCATATGGGGAAATCCACAACCCCCTTGGTTCAATTATGCATTAGCTTGGGGAAATTAATAACTCCCTAAGTTTCAATTCAAAATCATTACGCTTCATTAGCTTTTCACATTATGCAATAGTTCAAGAGTAGATCAATGTGCATACTTTTCATATTAGAAACAAATTTCACAACATGGGTTTGAGTTCATTACCACTTCCAAAAGTCACAAGTTAGGGGAAATAACAATCCCCTATTTTATTCACCACACTCATGCACCCCACCAGTTCAAAACTATAATTAAAGCATGAACAATTATATATAAGCCATGGTAAACATTGTTCAAAAATAAACATTCAAAACCCTCAGCCCATGTTTCAAAACCATAACCAATACCATATTAACAACACTTTAAAACATATGATTTTAACAAATTTGATAGTAACATGCCTTAAATACCAAGTTTCACAGAAAGAATTCAACCCTTGATCCCTTGGTTGACCTACTTCTTCGAAACCCCAAGTATCGTCCTTGAGAGAATTTAAGAGAGTTATGAGAGTATTTAATCATGTTATTAATGAGAATAACCCCCTTGATTTCTTTATGAACGTGGGGTTTTAATTGGATAAGAAGGAAATTATCCAAAGTGCCCTCAAATTAAAAGCTAAAATTTTGTTGTTAGTGTATACGG
>NW_025893549.1:534208-547428 GCF_002878395.1 Capsicum annuum
AAGTGCCCTCAAATTAAAAGCTAAAATTTTGTTGTTAGTGTATACGGGTCATTATACGACTCATAGGGATTCGTTACGACTCGCCACCACAAGTCGTAGCCAAGACAATTTCAAGGGCACACATACTGTTGAACCTCTGAATCAACCATTATAACTCGTAATAGGACCCTATGACTCATGAAGTCTATTCGTTATTAACACAAAAACTATTCGGGGTAAATACTGGACATCCTATGATTTGCACAAAATGACTCATAACGAGTCCTTATGAATCGTACTAAGCCACACATACTCATAATAGAACTTAGCCATCCATAAACTGTTTAGGCTATGATTTGAGTCCAATGACTTGTCAAGACTCCCTACAACTCGTAGGGTAAGTCATAGTCAAGATAATGAGGATAAAATTTCAGAAATTCTCAGAGATTAACACCTTGGGTGTTTCAATCTCCCCCTTTAGGATCATTCATCCTTGAACGATGGTTCAAGGCATACCTTAGCATAATTTAACACAGAAACTCTCCCACACTAACCTTTAAAAAAGACAAAAAATAAAGATGTTAATATCACACATAACTTAAGCATAAGTTTCTAGAATACGGAATAGGAATAGATACTTGGACTTCATGTCCTTCTCGGATTCCCAAGTAGCATTCTAAAACTTTTGGTTCATCCAAAGACCCATTACCAAAGCCATGTCCTTCGTACACAAACAACAGACTTGCTGATAGAAGATCTTCACCAGAACTACCTCATAAGATAAAGAATTTGAAATGCGTACACCTACTAAAGAAACAACATACGAAGGATCAATAGAGGACCGATCGGATGGAGCTCAAGATAGAAGGCAACTCCAATTCATAAGCAACAATACACACCCTTTTTAAAACTAAATATGGACCAAAATAACGGGGACTGAGCTTTCATTTCTTCCCAAACTGCATGACGCCTTTCATAGAAGACATCTTTAAGAACACACATTCACCAATATTAAAATCCTACTCCCTTCGCCTCAAACTCGCATAGGACTTTTGATGACATTCGGCGGTCTTAAGCCTATCCCAAATCACTTTCACCTTCTCCATTGCTTGGTGAACCAAATCACGTTAAAATAACCTATTTTTACCAACCGTAAACCTCTCAATAGGAGACCTACACCTCTTACCATACAAGGCCTTGAACGTATCCATACTAATGCTCGAGTGATAACTATTGTCATTGGTAAATTCTATGAGAGAAAAGTGGTCAACCCAACTTCCACCATAGTCAATCACACAAGATCTGAACATATCTTTCAAAGTCTGAATGGTTCTATCTACTTTCCCATCTGCCTACAGGTGGAAAGTTGTGTTAAGGCTCACTTAAGTCCCTAAACATTTCTGAAAGGTAATAACACCCAAGCTACACCTTTATTCTGAAGATGATTACGGTCGGTCTAAAATATAGTATCCTAACAAAGGTTGGGATAGAATCCTAAGGAAATAATCAATAATATTCATGATTGAAAGCAAATATGAAATCACCATAATAAGAAGTATAAAATCCCAAAACCATAACTGAATTAATCAACTGAAATCAATACAAGAGAATTCCAAGACCAAAGTCAGATCTAGGAATCAAAATATGTTTGTAAGTATCAAGAGTGCATTTCTACTACTAAAAAACACATAAAGGGTATTTACAATAATTTAGGAAACCCTCAAACTAAAGCAGGGATGAAATAGAAGAAAACAGGGTCGGCGGCCACTTATGGTCTCTACTTACGCCCTATCCCTAGGCACAAGTAGCACTTGTAATCAGTAGAGAGGGCATAAGTGGCGACTATAAGTGCCATACTAAACTTTTCTTACAAGTCAGCTCTCGGGATATTTGACTTTTGGCACTTTATTTTCCCACATGCGGTCCATAAGTGCTACTTGCAGTCCACATATTGACTTAGCAAGTGCAGAGAGTCATCTTTTAATCCCTTCTTCAATTCACGCATACGATTTGATCATAAATAAGCTGGAAAGTGTCCTGAGCATCTATAATTGCTCCCATAAGTAGCCAAAAATACCATTTTTCATCATTTTTGCAAACTTAGAATCCAAAACATAATTTCCTACAAAATATAACCAAAAATCATCATATCTAACAAAACAACCTAAAAAACTTGCATATTTTCATAGTTTTAAGCATCAAAAGTGCTATATTTCTATAGCACATCAACACCCTCAACTTAGAACATTTGCATGCCCTCAGGAAACAAAATAATATAAAATAAGACACGACGCTTAGCTAAGAGAATCTAAGCTATTCAAGGTAGTCAACAACATGTTAAGCTCAAATCACAACACCCTCTCCAATCTTACTTTTAAAAATAAACTGTGTATGAACATAAAGCACAATAATGTGACACGATGGGATTGGGGTATGGCATTACTTTAGCAATAAACAACCAAGCATATATACAATTTACATTACCCAAAACAAGTAAATATCTAGCAATATGACTCAAGTACGCTCACAAAAAAGAAGTCCCAACTCGCTCATATGAAATAATGCATGTTAATGCAGGAATAGTCAAAAGATACTCACACTTAGAAGAGAAGTTCTAATCAGTGTGCATCAAATAACATAGGCTTGCCCTTATTTTCTTCACCTTAGTATTAAGACAATCAAGTTAGGATCACAACAGGACTTTTCTCAACTTGTAATATAGGCTTGGGGACTAGTATGGTACATATGAACATATTAAGTGACTAAGTCTCCTTGGCACTACACTAACTTTGGGGTCTCACTTTTTTTGCCAATTTCTTTTTTGTTCCACCCTTATATCTCCCCTTCTATTCTTTATTGAATATTTTGGTTGGGTGTGGTCTTCTATTTCTTTTTTTTCTACCACACTCAGCCTTACTAAATTTTTTCTCTTATTTTACCCTTCTTCATACCTATTTTACACTATGTCCCCTATGATAACCACTCTTAACTTAGGTATTTGGCTTTAGTTCAAGATCATAATGTCCAAGGAGGACCAGGGCCAAAATAGGTTCATTGTAATATAAATGTAAAAGTGAATAGGTAATATAAAAAAATAGGCTATAAGGCTCAAAACAGGGATCAATGGATATTATTTCATACATAGAAGGTCATTACGGCTAAAATTAGATTAAACTAAAAAATAACCTATGATCCTTTCCTAACTAACTATCCTTCAACCTTGGCAAGACTAACCAAGCAAGTTCTTAATTCAATATACAAAGGGAACTAGGTAGCATCTAACATACACATGGCACAGAGTTAATACTACACACTGCTACTTATCCAGCTTATGCACTTGTTAGCAAGTGATTTTCATGCCCCTAATCCTAATGCCATAACAAGATCCACAATGTTCATATAGATATACATTCACATAGTTCTAAAATATAAATTTTTGGAGGGGTATCATTTTTCTCAAAGATCCAAAATAACATGATAATTGCCCCAAATAATTAAAAATCTACTAATTACACAAAACATATCACATTATAAAAACATAATACGATAGAAATTAACCTAGATATACTAGTTCTACAACTATACCACGACCGACAGGAAAAGAAGAACAATAACAAAAACCCACAGCAGTTATGGTATATCCCACCCCCAACTAAAAATTGCTCATTGTCCCCAATGTGTTAAAATAATAGAAAATAAAGGGAATAAGGACATACTTGGGACACACTAGGCATTTGTGTCATAATCTTCTACAGATAGGGGTATATTCACTTGTGGAGGCCATAGGGGTGGTGGTGCAGTATGAGAAGATACATCCGTAACTCGCTCGACATGTCTTTACCTATGAACAACTGCAGTTTCCTTCAAATAATGGGTGGCCCTTTTAAGGGCTTGCTCTATGGCCTATCTGGTTTCTATAGGCCCCCTCTCGACCTCTCTTGGTCCCAACTATGGGGACCACCATATCATCTTTCATGAATAAATCAAAGTATTTGGGACCACGCAAAAGTGATGGTTGAATAATTAGTTATACAACTGGATGAATAGCTAAGATATGGCTCTCAGTGAGAGAGCATACCTCTACTCATAAGATATCTACTTTCTCTCTCTATGTCCTAGATTTGACATCTCAATCTCTGAAAATTAGTCGGCCACACGTCTCTCATCAAAGCCTGACGTATTTGGTACACTGAATTTTGGAACAAAATCCTTATTAATATTATTTATTATAGACACCACTCACTATCGTCTGGCTACTGTATTGTCATACACAAATCAAACACTACTTTCTGATCATTTAGTTTGAAGGTGATCTCCCCTAAATCCATAACAATCAATACCCTACTAGTGGATATGAAGGGTCTACATAATATAATGGAGGCTTGACAATTCACCTCATAGTCAAGAACCATGAAATTAGTGGGGAACATAAGGGATGCCACACTTACTTCTATGTCACATAACACACCAACTAATTTCTTCATAGATGAGTCAGCCGCCATTAATTTTATGGACGTAGGTTTAAGTTCCCCTATTCTAAACAACTTGTACACACCTAGTGGCATCACATTTACTCCTAATCCCAAGTAACATTAAGCCTGCTTGACATTGAAAGGCCCAATAGATCATGGAATAATGACTACTTTGGTGTCCTCCTTCATTTCTACTAATGGTATGGAAGGGGTTACACTATAAGGGTTTACGTAATTATTGGTCTCGATGACCCAATCCTCATGACTATTATACTCAAAATCATCATCACTCTATGTTGACTTTTCAAACTCTGCCTCATGTGTCTCACCGCTCTTATTGCTATCAATCTTATATTCCTCAATAGTAGGTACATGGGGATCATCAGTAGTGGCACCACACTTAGTGGTGATAGCTAGAAAATACTTGTGGACTTTGAACTTTTTCACTCAGAAGAGTAATAGGATATTTATATTTGATCATAGCAAACATTTCCCCAAACTGATACCCCAATTGCTTGAAAGAAATGGAATGAGACTCCACTTTCTAGGTCAAACTTGAAATGTCAAACTTAATATCTTTAAGGATGTTTTCCTAATTTTCTTAACCCTTCACTAGTTTATCCAAATTTTATTTTGTATCTCATTTGCCAAGTGGAATATGCCTGTCTCTTTACTACTTGTAATTATCTTTCCATCTCCAGTCATCTTTTTTGTCCCTAATACGATCTTTGTATTTGTTATCATAGTAGTTTTGACCTTGGTTTCCTTGCCCTTGGGTTCGAAAACCCTCGAACTAATGACCCAAATACCTAGCCTCCTCTTCTAATGCAGACTCATAAACCCTAGAAGTTTCACCTTATGTTTCTATTGTATGAACTTTCTCATAATTCACGGCCATAAAATGCTTTGCCAGCAACCCAAAATCAGTCATTTGTAGCACAATATCTTACACTATAGAATCATCAGCTAATCTCTAGTCACCAGCAACTCCAATTGCGTAACTGCCAGAACCTCTCTCTATCTCTTGAGTTGGCCACCCTCGGTTAGTGAGAGAGATCTGGTCTAGAATATTAGATCTACCTCTCAGTGTAATCTTATAAATACTCCTCTAGAGATAGTGTCTACCATGGCTCTGGAATTGATTATTAGGGCTGTATAGAATAACTCCAATAAGTTTGTCCCTACAATCAGATAGTTAGGCACCATACTCAACTTCTTCTTGAACCTGAACCAAGCCTTATACATGGACTCAGACTGCAGCTACCTGAAATTATTGATCTCATCCTTAAGCTGCAACATCTTAGATGGAGGAAAGAACCTATTCAATAATTTTCTGTGCAACTCATTCCATATAGTGATAGATCCTCTTGGAAGTTCCCCTAACCATAAATATGCTTCTCTTGTAAGCAAGAAAAGGAACAACCTTAATCTAACTGCCTCCTGATTCACCCCTAGATATGTATATAATGTGAAAATTCCATTAAAATTGGCTAAAGGCATGTTTGCATCATCTATAAGCAACCTCGCAAACACACCCTTCATATATAAGAGTTAGATTATAGCACTGATATACTAAACTTAATGCCTGGGGGTAAAATAGGAGGAATAATGGAACCAGTTTCTGTAGGCTTAATATACTCCAGATCCTCTTCACCATTCTCATATGGTTGTAGGTACTGGTATGTGGGATCACATGGGCTCAGCTACCTCGAACTCTATTCTTATTTCCACCGAATGATGCTCAGTGTTTCGCTTTAGTCGATCCAGAGCTAGCTCTGCCGTTCTAGCTAAGCACTGAGATTTTTCTTCCCTCTTCTGGTTAGCATCTTGTGATAAAAGCACCTCCATCTACTTATCAATAATATCATGAACTTCTTCAAGAAGAGAGGGAGGCATATCATCACGAACTCCTTTAGGAAGATATCTTTCTTCGGCTCTGTAATCCTACTAGGAATTTGTAGGATCCTCTCTGGATTCAGATTTAGTGGGAGTAAGGGATCACCTCAACTCCGTATTCTAGGAATACACCGGCATATACCCAACTAAGAAAAAAACAAAAAGACTGAAAAACTGCAACAACTTTAAATCATACTTCAACACTGTATTCCCCGGCAACGACGCCAAAATTTGATAATACCCAGACTATACCTTTACTTCAAAGATGATTGCAATCGTTATCACATATAGTAACCTAAAAAGGTTGGGGTTGAATCCCAAGGGAATACGTGTAGATAAGCATCTGAGATGATGTAATCAATGGGAAAAAACTGGAAAAGTAAATAGGGGATTTGAATAGCAATATCGAACAAGAAGAAAATATCAACTTTGTTGTGATCAAGATTAGTAAACAATAGGATTGTGTCCCCCTGGCTTCTCAACCTCATAAACTTATCATGTTTTGTTAACCAACCCGATACCTTGGATGCATAATCTGATAAGTTATGTACCATCTACAGTCTTTTACACGAGCAAATAGATTTCACCCTTTACCTTTTGAGTCTCAAGATGTTGCCTTACTAACCCTTATCTTGATCCCATTTAAATTACCTTTTGAGTCTCTAGTTATTAGATAATACCTAACCATATTACTTAGATATACCTAGTAGCATGGATCGACAGTTAAACTTTAAGTTACTATTGTGATTATCTTTTCCTAGTTACTACTCCTCTTTTGGAGTAAGTAGAAATAATCTGAGCAGGATCTTAACATTGGCCACCGATAAAATAACTATTAAAGTGAAGATAACATAATGCATACATGGGTATTAGTTCAGAACAACAATAGCACTTGCCCTACTTCGTAAGTTCACTAGGGTTTCTACAAGCCGCTCATGCTTGTAAAATAATCAATAACATTCATAATTGAAAGCATATATGAAATCGCAATAATAGAGACTATAAAAAACCAAAACCGTAACTAAATTAATTAATTAAAATCAATACAAGATAATTCCAAGACCAAAGCTAGATTTAGGAATCAAAATATATTTGTAAGTATCAAGAGTGCATTACTGCTACTAAAACACAATACATAAAGAGTATTTATAGTACATGAGGAAACCCTAAAACCAAAGTCCAAAGAAATAGGAGAAAACAGGGTTAATGGCCACTTATGGTCTCTACTTGCGCCCTGTCCCTGGGCGCAGGTAGCACTTGCAGTCAGTAAAGAGGGCGCAAGTAGCAACCGCAAGTGCCAGACAAGAATTTTCCTGCAAGTCATTTCTCAGGATTGTGGATTTTTGGCACTTTCTTTGGCCACATACGGTCCATAAGTGCTACTTGCAGTCCACATGTTGACTTAGCAAGTGCCAGGAGTCATCTTTTCAACTTTTCTTCAAGTCCCGCATATAGTTTGATCATGAACAAGCCAAAAAGTGTTCTGAACATCCACAATTGCTCCCAAAAGTAGCCAAAAACACCTTTTTTATATTTTCATGAACTTACTATCCAAAATATGATTTCCCACAAAACATACCCAAAACGCATCATATCTAACAAAACAACTTCAGAAACTTGCATATTTTCATAGTTTTAATCGTTGAAAGGGCAATATTTCTATATCACATCAAAAGGAACACCAAAAATGAGAAGAAATCTAAGTACCTCGATCTGATATGATGAAACTAGAGCAGCATGCAACTTCACGATCTCCTCAATGAACAACTTGGAATAATCCTCATAAGAGAAATTAGTCCTTACTGGCAAGAAGTGAGCAGACTTAGTCATCCTATCCACAATGACCCAAATTGAATCAAATTACTGGCGAGACCATGGAATACTGATAACAAAATCCATAATAATTATTTCCCATTTCCACATAGGCAACTCAAATTTTTAGAAAAATCCACCAGGCCTCAAGTGCACCATTTTTACTTGTAGATACACTATGCACTTAGCACAAAATTGGCCACATCCTGCTTCATATTATCCAACCAATAAATTTTCTTAAGATTATGATACATTTTCAAACCATGATGAATAGTATATCACAACTCATGATATTCAGCCAAAATTCTTTCTCACAACCTATCAACATCGAGAATACATAATCTACCTTGGTACCTCAAGATACCATCACCTTCTACCAACCTATATCCTCTTTGATTTGAATTAAGATACGGTCTAACACTTATTTGTCCTTTACCTTAACACCAAGATATGACTTTTCCACCTCTTGAACAATCACATCACTATCCTCGAAATTAAAGAGACGAACTCTAAGATTAGCCAAAAGGTGAATATTCTTCACCAAATCCCATTTCTCCTCATCCACATGGGAATATCTCCCCATGCACAACCTACTAAGTGCATCAATAAACATGTTAACTTTGCTTGGGTGATAGTAGAGACTCTTATCGTAGTCCTTTAGCAACTCAAGCCACCGTCTTTCCTTGAGATTTGGCTCATTTTATGTGAACATGTATTCTAGACTCTTATGATAAAAATAAATATCAACATGTACCCCATAAAATAATGTCGCAAAATATTTAACTCAAATACCACTGCTAAAAATTCCAAATCACGAGTCAGATAATTCTTCTTATGAACCTTCAACTGTCTAGAAGCATATGCAACCACCTTACTATGCTGCATCAACAAACAACCCAGTCCCACCCAGGATGCATCACAATAGACATCAAAACCACCAGTTCCCTCAGGTAGAGTCAAGACTAAAGCCGAAGTCAACTTATCCTTCAACTTCTCAAAACTATCCTCACAAATATCAGACCATAAAAAATTTACCTTTTTTGAGTCAACATAGTCAATGGGGCAGCAATAGAAGAGAAACTTTCCACAATACTTCTATAATAATCGGCTAAACCCAAGAAGCTTCAAATATCAGTTTTAGTCGTAGGTCTAGGCCACTTCTTACCACCACAACTTTCTGTGCATCCACCATGATCCCTTCACTAGAAATGACATGACCCAGATAAGACACAACATTCAACTAGAACTCACACATTGAGAACTTCTTATACAACCGTTGATCCTTCAATATTTTCCACACAAGGTGGTGGTGATCGGTATGATCCGCCTCACTCTTAGAGTACACCAAAATATTATTATAAATACAATCATGAATAAATCCAATAACTAACAAAATATCCGATTCATAAGATCCATAAATACTGTCGAGGCATTAGTCAAACAAAAAAACAATACTAAAAACTTAAAATAACCATTTCAGGTATGGAAAGTAGCTTTAGGGATATTTGCCTCCCTAATCTTTAACTAATGATACCCAGACTGAAGATCAATCTTAAAAAGTACTTAACATCCTGAAGTTAATCAAAGATATCATCAATCCTCGAAAATGGATACTTATTCTTCACGTTCACCTTGTTCAATTGGCAGTAATCAATACATATTCGAAGGGACCCATCCTTCTTACATACATATAGAATTGGAGCACCCTTAGAAGAAACACTAGGGTGGATAAAACCCTTATCTAGAAGATCTTTTAACCAATCTTTGAGTTCTTTCAACTCAGATAGAGCCATTATTTAAGGAGGGATAGAAATAGGATGAGTGTCCAAAAAAGCTTGATTTTAAAATTGATTCACCTATCAGGAGGAACACCAGGAATATCATCAGGGAACACCTCAGGAAATTCACAGAACACAGGGATAGTCTGCAAAGAAGGGCCTTCAGATCTAGAATCCTTAACATGCACTATGTGATAAAGGCACCCCTTAGAAATAAATTTTCAGGATCTAAGATACGAAATGAACCTTTCCTTAGGCACTAGGGAATTCCCTTCCCATTCAATCACCGTCTCATTACGGAATTTGAAATTGACCCTTTGGGACCAAAACTCAGGAGACGCATAACATGAATGCAACTAATCCATCACCAAAATCATATCAATGTCTAGAATATCCAACTCTATCAGATCTACCAAGGTCTCCCTATCACAAACTGAGAACACACAACCCTTATATATTTTAGCCATGATGGAGTCACCCACTCGGGTGGACAAAGAGAAGGGATCCAAAATACACTCAAGGTCAAAACCAAAATGGATAGCCACATAAGGGGCCATATGAGAAATGGTATACCCGAGATCAAGTAAATAATATATATCACAAAAAAAAATTGAACATACCAGCAACAACATCATGGGATGACTTAGAATCCTGGTGAGTGGCAAGAGCATATATACAGTTTCGTTTTAGTGTTGGATCCAGAAGCAGAAGTATCACCTTTTGGTGTAGGAGCTGATAAATTAGTAACATGAACCTTATTTTCTCCAAAAGCAACCTTAGAAGGATAATCCCTCTGGATATGACCAATCTGCCCATATTTAAAGCGCTTGTTTCTCCCCTCTTCCCAAACACCATGATCCATCTGACCAAAAAATCTACAAGGGGAATATGATAGAGCTAATTGAGCCCCACTATCCTGAGGCTAGGGATCTTGTACCCTTGGACCCACACTATTCTAGAAATAATGATCACCCGATGACCTTAGATAAAGAGCTCTAGTAGTAGAGTAGGAACAAGAATTACCCCACTTCTCCTTAGACCATTTTCCACCATCTCTACAACTTCTCTGCTGACCTCCATCTTGATTCAAATATAAAAACTTCTTACTCTGCCTTTCACTCATCCAACCTGCTTCTTCTTTTCCTTCTCAACCTACTGCATGTACACTACAAACCTAAAGATGTCCATGTCTTTGTTCAATAGAGCAGCTCTCCATTTCAATAATAATTCATAGGACAATACTGAAGAAAGTTTCCTCATTCGAGCTCTCATAGAGGACACCAACTATGAACCATAATGAGATAGTTGGTGAAACATCAAGCCATACTAATTTACTAATATTATACCTTGCTTTAAATTCATAAATTCCTCAGCCTTTGCCTTTCTCAACTCCTGAGGAAAGAAGAAATCAAGAAAAGCAATAGAGAAGTAATCCTATAAAGCAAACAAAGAATCGTCACCCCTAGACTGGTCCCATTACTTATACCACAGACTCACTAAATCCTTCAATTGGTAAGTGGCGAACTCCAAACCCTCAACATCAGTAGCATTCATCACACAAATTTTTTCCATCTCATTAATGAAATTTTTTGTACTTCCTCAACATTAGAACCACGAACAGTTAGAGGACTCAATCTCATAAATTTGCCAACTCTAGTGACCTTAGAGGATTGAGTTACAGAAGCAACATACTTAGTCTAAGAGTCCACGAACTAGGTCAACAAATTGATCAACTGGCAAAACTCAACATTAGGCACGCCAGTTTGAGGTGCCCAAAAAGGGCTAGGACGAACAGGTGGAAATCCATTTGGGCAATAAGAAGTGACCCTAGACTGGGTCTAAACTCCTGGAGTAGGACGAGCTCCATCCACGTTATCCTCAAATGGGACAAAAGAGTTTCCATGAACATCAAATCTTTTGGAAGGCATGATTTGAAAAGTAAACATACGAGGATTAGAGGAGATTTCTAGATCTTAGACTCTAAATCCCAAAATAGAACAACAAGAAATGAAAACAGTCCTAAATGTCTCGTAGCCTCTTTATTACAAGTGTTGTGCGCTATAAACCCACAAAAAAGACTCTATGTGACAGGACTTTGTGGACACCCAATGACACAAACCTAGACTTTGATACCAACTTTGTCATGACCTAAATTAGGGCCTAGCCATGATAAGTATCTTAAGTCTAACAAATACCGGAGACCACTCTCCATACCTAACCAACAAAACACAATACCCCAATATCGGATAAATTCCAATTATAAAACAAGATTTTACAAGATAAAATCAAAGACTTTGGGATAATTTAATGGCCTACAACAAGCTAAAATAACTAAGAAACATCACAACCCAAGTCCACAGTAATCCAACAAAGCCTTCTAAATAAAATCAGAATCAATAAAGTACCAGGAAATGCCCCAACCCTAACAATGACAATGACAATATCAATGATAAATCTAAATTCTAGTTTATAATAAAAACTGATAAAATGTCTAAGTATTTTGAAGAATGGAAGCTCACCACTTCATCACAATGAACTAATGAATTAATCTGTTCCACCTAACTCTGTACAGGAAAAGTAGAAGTATCTTTGATGCTTGTATAGCATGGGGATACAACATTCGAAGATAGTTTGTGGGTTAAGCACTAGTATGTAACTCAGGGATCGGGGTAAAATACTGCGATGGATAATAATTCAAAACCAGTCTAAAATCCAAAACATATAATCAAATGCAAATACATATATACAATGTATCAGGGTAGGGAATAAGGCTTAACATGCACTTTAAAACTTTAGCCTAGATTGTATAGCTCAACCATCAAAACATAAGAAGGAACCCAAGGCCTATATTGGCTCTCCCCTAGTTGAAAGGGCCCAAGTGCATGTGGCTGCATGAACCAGAAGGTATACATACTATGAGCGAATCAAACCTCCTGACATATCAAGGTAACATAAGAACCCAATTATGTAATATAATATAAGGGGCTTAAACCTCTTAATCATATGATAATAGTATGGGGACTTAAACTACTTGATCATGTAGATCCTCGCGTCGGCAATCACAGTTTCTAATATTGGTCTGTCAGGACCTCCACTTTCACGTCACAGCTACACAACCTACATTAAAACCCAATTAAACTATTTATCACATATTCCCATCAATTGAACTATAATAAATATTTAGGCATACATTGTTGGTATCGTCATACCAACTACAATCGTAAGTTAACATCAATGTACCTAAAATAATTTCATTAGTTGGGGAAATTCACAGACCCCTTGG
>NW_025893550.1:0-5985 GCF_002878395.1 Capsicum annuum
ATAATATTTGACAGTAATATATTTGATGAAATAAAAGGAAAAGAATTAGATTTAAGTGTAGATAAAATATTTAAAATACCAACAATAAAAAATATTTTTACTAGGAAAAAAGATGAATATTATGTAGTATGTCAAAAAGAACATGTAATAGACTGTAGATATGCAAAAGGAAAAGCTAGTATACCACTGGTAACAAAAAGAATAATTAACAAAGAAATAAATGATATAAAAAGTAAAGGAGATCCAATAAAATATGTACACCTTGGAGGTACAGAAATATTAATAAAAGCATGTTTTAGAGAAGGAATAGATACACCAATAGAGTTATATTTAGCAGACGATAGAATTATAAAACCTATAGAAAAAAGCATAATAACTGCCGTAAAAGGAAATCTAATATACCAAAAATTTAAATTTATAATAAGTGCAAATTATTCAGTAGCAGTAACAGATAGGAATATAGATAAATCATTAGTATTATATTGGAAAATATCAGGAATAGAGTTAACCCCAGGAAGTAAAATATTTACAGCAAGATGTAAAAATCTATATGTATTAACAACAAAACATAAAATAACAGGAAAAAATAAGATTAACAAAATACAAATAGAAAGCCCATTCGAACAAATAGTAAAAACAATAGATTATAATGATTATACCTATAGAGACATAGATACAGAAGAAAATTTAGAAATAGTAAATGATAGACTTAGTACAACGAAAAGAATAGCTAACGAAAAACCAGAGTCATCAAGCTCATCAAAAAGAACAAGTTATGAAACAAACTCAATAAGTAATTTAAACCAATATTACATAACAGGAAAAATAAATGAAAAAGAATATCTAATACTTTTGAATACAGGACAAGAAGAAAATTATATAGCAAAGTATCTAGTAAAAAATGAAGAAATAAAAACCGATAACAATATATGCCCAGACTTACCAAGAAGTTTAATAAATAATAAAAATCTAGCAGAAAAAGAATTAATATTAGGAGTTAGAAAAATAAAAATAGAATTTGAAGTAAAGGAAGAAATGCAAAAAGCAGATATAATATTAGGAATAAAATGGTTGGAACAAGTAAAACCATATAATATAGAACATACACAATTAACCTTAACTTATAACAAAGAAAAGTTATTCTTAAAAAGAGCCTTAACATGAAATGAAGATACATGTATTAATGAAGATAGTAGTAGAAGGATATTACAGTAGATATTATACGCCTATGATAGATACAGGAGCAGAAGCTAATTTATGTAGATATAATTGCTTACCAGAAAGCAAATGGGATAAACTAAAAACACCAATAATAGTTAAAGGATTTAATAATGAAGGAAGCTTAATTACTTATAAAGCTAGGAATGTAAAAATACAAGTATGGGATAAGATATTAACAATAGAAGAAATTTATAATTATGAATTAACATCAAAAGATATACTTTTAGGAATGCCATTTTTAGATAAATTATACCCACATATAATAACCAAAACAGACTGGTGGTTTACAACACCATGTAAACAAAAAGTAAGAGCAAAAAGAGTTAATAATAAAATAAGAAAGAAAACTGATTGGATAAAAGGAAGTGAAAAAGTTACACAAAAGTTAGAAAATATAAACAATACTGAAGATACAGTAGAACTAGTAGTATTTTCGATAAATAAAACAGAAATAACTATATTCTCAATAAATAAAATAGAAATAATTCAGAAAAAATTAGAACAATTATATAGTGAAGATCCATTAAAAGGATGGGAAAAACATAAAACTACTATAAAAATAGAATTAATAGATAAAAATAGCATAATAACACAAAAACCATTAACCTATAATTTTGATGATTTAAAAGAATTTAAAATGCACATAGATGAATTATTGGAAAAACAATATATACAAACAAGTAATAGTAAACATAATAGTCCAGCATTTATAGTAAATAAACATAGTGAACAAAAAAGAGGAAAAAGTAGAATGGTTATTGACTATAGAAATTTAAATGCAAAAACTATAACATATAATTACCCAATACCAAACAAGATATTAAAAATAAGACAAATTCAAGGATATAATTATTTTAGCAAATTTGATTGTAAATCAGGATTTTACCACCTAAAGCTAGAAGAAGAATCTAAAGAATTAACCGCATTTACAGTACCACAAGGATTTTATGAATGGAACGTGTTACCCTTTGGATATAAAAATGCACCAGGTAGATATCAACATTTTATGGATAGTTATTTTAAACAATTATCTAATTGCATAGTATACATAGATGATATATTATTATATACAAAAACTAAAGAAGAACATTTAAAATTATTAGAACAATTCACAGATATAGTAGAAAAATCAGGAATAAGTCTAAGCAAAAAGAAAGCTGAAATTATGAAAAACCAGATAGAATTTTTAGGAATACAAATAGATAAAAGTGGAGTAAAAATGCAACAACATATAGTACAAAAAATAATAAATTCTAAAGAGGAATTAGATACAAAAAAGAAATTACAATCATTTTTAGGATTAGTAAACCAAGTAAGAGAATATATTCCAAAATTAGCAGAAACCTTAAAACCACTGCAGAAAAAATTAAAAAAGGATATAGAATATAATTATGATGAAAAAGATAAAAAACAAGTTCAAAAAATAAAATTACTTTGTAAAGAATTACCTAAATTACAATTTCCAGATGAAAATAGAAAATTTATATATATAGTAGAAGCAGATGCAAGTGAATATAGTTACGGAGGAGTACTTAAATATCGATATGAAACAGAAAAAATAGAACATCATTGTAGATATTACTCAGGTACATTCAACGAAACAGAAATAAAATGGGAAATAAATAGAAAAGAGTTATGTTCATTATATAAATGTTTATTATCATTTGAGCCATATATTGTATATAACAAATTTATTGTAAGAACAGATAATACACAGGTACGCTGGTGGCTAACAAAGAAAATACAAAATTCAGTTACAACAAAAGAGATTCGAAGACTAGTTTTAAATATATTAAATTTCACATTTACAATTGAAGTTATCAGCACTAACAAAAATGTTATTGCAGATTACATATCAAGACAAAGCTACACAGACTGATATAGTAGAGGAAGATACTCTAGAAAAAATACTTAACACCCTAACTACGCTTTCTATGAAAGTGGACAGTATGGGTAATGAGATAGAAAAGCTAAAGACTAATGAAGATAAACTGAAGTCTATAGCTACAAATCAGCTAACTCAGCAGAGTGCAGAGCTATGTCGATCGGAAGACATTAAAAATCCAGAGCTAGAAGGAGACGTTGGGACACTCCATAAAACCCATAACATTTATCAATCTACTTCTGCAGGTACAAGCAAAGGAGTTAATAAGCCAAGATACCAGAATGCAAATATGAATAAAATATTCGAAAAACCATTTACCCCTAAAACACAAAAAGACCATTTATTCATACCCCCACAAGTTAACACATACCGAGACAGCCTAAACCAAGACAAGAAAATATACAACTACACAGCCCAAAAATACATAGAAAATATATACAGAGTCCAAACCTTTCTAAACCATAACCCCAGAGCTATAAATATCCAAGAACCAAATACCAGTTATATAACCCAAAAACTACAAGGATACAATAAACTGATAGCACTACCTAAAACTAACCCAAGCCTAGTTAAAACTTGTTTTGACTATGGACTACTAAATACCATATACACCCACGACGGAGAAGAACTAACAGCTATGGAAGAACTATACAAGATATTTACTACCTATAAAAGAATAACAAAAGGAAATTTATTTTATATAAAATGTTATACTGCACCAGCAGAAATATTATATGATGAGATAAAACCAGTGATACAAGTTGTAAAGATAGGACTGACAAGAGATATGATTATACCGGAAGATATATCGCAACAACCGGAGATACCAAGAATAGAGATACCAGATTTTTACGCAAATAAAAGACTGATTGGACTAGCTACTATTATACAAGAACTAGCAAATAACTACGCTAATGGAAATCCAATATGGAGCTACTATTCAAGAGACCACCAAATGATATACTCAAATTCAAAAGAACTAAGACAAGCAGATATGGAAGATGTAAGACAGTGGATATTAACGCTACTCAACCCAGAAAAACAATCTACCGCACGAGCAATAAAAAAGGGATTTATTTCAAACGGACTACTAACGAGATACTGTAAGATAATTGGACACAAATATCCAGATCACCAATGTTCAAGGTGCAATGGAGAAGATAATATTATTCCAGAGGTACATCTAGAATAAAGAAGACAAAATGCCAGCCGGAAAGATAAGATAAAAACTAATAATGGAGCAGAAAAAGAGCAATAATGGAGCAGATACAACACAATAATGGAGCAGAAAAAGGACAATAATGGAGCAGATACGACAGAAGATATTTTGACTTATTTACGATACAAATAATGTAAATTAGTAACTACTTTCCTTACTTTTTATTACTTAACATTTATAGCATTTAAGGCCATGGGCCACCTATGTAGACTTATGTAAAGTTATGTAGACTTTTTAGGTTAGACTTTTTAGGATTAGAAAAACGTGTAAAGGTTTTTTACATTTCTTTCTATAAATACAAAGGCAGAAGCACTGCGGAAAGCAGGCCGAAAGCCGAAAACCTTCTTTTGAAACAACTCTCTCTCTCCATTCCACAAACAAAAAATCTATTCAGTTAATTAGATAAATATACTCCAATGGAAAAAGCTATGGAACAACAGGAACAACAAAACTCAGAAACATCAAAGCTACCGGAGCAGGTATATCTATTTATAATTATGAATAGCTAATTTCATAATTCCCAACAATCATGATATGATAAAATAATTCATATTAGTTACTTTATAGTAGAATTATTCGAAGAATAATATGTTAATAAGTTTATTAACAAAGAGGAAACGGAGAAATATCCCTAAGGACTATGCCATCCTAAAGGTGAAACCATTGAGGCAAGAAGCCGTGGCGGGGAGTAACCAGAGTAGAGGCGCTGTTTAAGGGAAAAAGTATCCGAATTACCATGTTAATAGTGACGGAAGAACATATTATTTAAGAATAATCTAGTATATAGTAAGCCAATATGACCATATTTTGTTGTGTACTTGATTGAAGGGAATATTTTGAAAAAAGCAAATTTATGAAAAATGAATGATAATATATCTGATGTGATGGTAGATAAATTCAAGATACTTATTTTGTATGCACTTAGAAATATAGAAGTAGTAGATATAAGAAAAATTATCTTAGAAAAAGCTTTTGGTGAAAATTATATATCTAGAATAAGCTATATACCACAAATACCTAACTACTCTTATAGATACTTAAGGTAATAAGTTATATAAAAGTTTAGAGAAAATATAAAAAAAAAAATACATGGAAAACAAAGATATAAAATTTCTTAATAAAAATATGCAAAAACTACTACAAAACAACTTTAGGAAATAGATCATTTAGATTATCTTAAAGTTTTAATATTATATATACTTAAAAACATAGAAATTATGGATATTAAGAAAATGATATTAGAAAAAGTAATAGACTACGAAATTGAAACTATAAATTATCTAGAACAGTTATACGAAGAAATTTACCCAGAAGGATATTATTCAAATTAAAAAATGTTGGAATATATTAGACAAACTAGAGAAAATCAAGAAAATCTAAATAATGAAATTAATTATAGAAACCGAATTAAACAAATAATAAAAGACCTAAAAGAAAAATTAATATGGATAGAAAAAACCTTAGAAAATTTAGACAAAAGTACATGTGATAGTCTATATAATTTAAAAAACTCACTACGAGAAGAACAACACAAAATAATAAATAACATTGAAAATCTAGAATTAGATATATATAATAGCACAGATAGGATAAATTATTATACAAGAATTTGTAACTCTGTAATTACTACAGGATAAAATAATTAATGAATATATCTTAC
>NW_025893551.1:0-1695 GCF_002878395.1 Capsicum annuum
GATCATAAGATAAGGATAAAATAATGTCATTTATAAAACCAAGTAAAACCATCCATAATGCATACAACCATACATATATAAATGTCGGGAAAAAGGTTTGAGTTTAGTATGCACTTAAAACCTTTACCTAGGTTGTTGTAGATTTGCCATCCTAACCACCCATAGGCGATATGGGTTCAACTACCCCTGCTGAAAGGGTCACAGTGCATGTAGCCAAACGATCGGGAAATATCCCATGGGATGACTAGTACATCCCTCTGATATAAAATGTGACACTCGTATGTGGTCATCATACACCTCTCATATCGGTAAATATGAGTTTTAGGTTTTGGTCCCCTAGGGACCGCCACCTTCCATGGCTTAGCTATACTTTCCTCAATAAATGGCTAATTAAAGCCTTATCCAAGCAATCGATTTACCATTTATTAACCAAGGCCAATAGTAGTGGTATGATTATACCTTCCCATTACTTGCAAGTAATATCCATAGCCAAACCATTTATGTTAAGGGGACCTTAGGTGCCCTTTCTATATACCATATGAACTCTACTTGGGAGACTTCCATGTTGTCCACAAGCGTAACCATTTAGCCTTTAGACTTTTCAAAACATTTAAACCATGCATCAATCCTTTACAAAGCTTAAAACATGTAAGAGTTCCATTAAAAGAAGTCAATGCAATGAACATATCTTTATACATATTTCAGCAAACACCTTGGGGGCATAATTTAACCAAAACCAATTCTAAAGACTATTAAACCATTACCATGCAATCCAATTGTCCAAAACCACCATTAAGTATATATAAGCATAATTAAAACCATAGGAAACCATAACCAAGAATTCAATATCGAAACCCCCAATAATAATTGAAAAACCATAATCATGAAATAGTAAAACCATGAAATCAGTCATACAAACCATGCCTTTAGTTAAAATTACAATGAAGGAAGAGAATCATGCCTTAAACTGAAGAATTGAAGGAAAGAAATTGCCAAAGGAAGCTCTAAAGCAATTCGTAAGATGAAACCCTAGCCTTCTTGCCCTAAGAGTTCTTGAGAGTTATTGAGTGTTTTAGTATAGTTTCGAAGTGTTAATGAATAGAATAATAAGGTAAATAACCTTCTAACTGTATTAGAAGTCGTGGGTCCTAATTAGGGTAAGTAGGGAAATATCCAAAATACCCTCACTTACATCTCTTAAAAACCTATCACAGGGATATGACTGACCCATACGAGTTGTACCTACCTATACGATTGGTATCCACCACTCGTATCCAAACCTCAACACTTAGATCTAATACTATTCAGTATACGGCTTATCCAACCAAGTTGTAACCACAGTATACAATTTGTATCCATGCCTCGTATCCCTAGCAGAATATAATACCTGGGGAATTAAACACTATTTACCATATGAGTCCTAGGTACGACTCATAAGCCACTCGTACTTACATCCAACCTAAGTAACTAAGTCTAAGATTAAGTTAAGGAACCAAATGACTCATAACCACCAATACGACTTATACCCCTAAGTCGTATTCATTCCAGTAACCAAAACCATCCTACTAACTAACAATTGTCAGCATAAGATAGGACCATACCACTCGTGCGCCAACATACGACTCGTACCCATGAGTCGTATTGGGTTAGGAGAATGAATTTATAGGAAATTTCCTAAGGATCAAAGCCCAGGAT
>NW_025893552.1:0-2419 GCF_002878395.1 Capsicum annuum
TAAAAATAGTCAAGAACATTGATACCATGCTTCTAAATATAACATTCTTCAATTCGTAACATGAGAAAATCAAAAGATGTTGCTACCTGAGAGGGAGTGTAAATAGTCATGCTCTCAATTTAATTATTAACTTTAAATGCATACATACTTATATATATAAACAAAAATAATTTTTTTTAAGGAAAGGCCTCAAGACCAAAATAATAGATCAAAAGGATTCACAATGCATAATTGTAAATTTAGATCATGTAGTTTAGAAAAACCCACGTCCCTTAGATTACAAAGTTTAAAGAGTAGAATTCGAATCTTGATTTGTTCCTGGAAATTTTGGACTTAAAGATTGATTTCTTGCTTTCTTGTTCTTGGAGAAAACCCTAGTTTGATCTTGTTTTTGAAAGTGAAGAGGGAGTTTTAATGTTGTATAACTGATGCTAATATACAAATAACATTTTTAGAAAGTCATTAAATCAATTGCGGAGGTTATCGGAAGAGGAAAAGTACCAAATAGATTCCCACACTACATAATTTATTGACACACTAAATTTGAATAGGATTTATTGACTTTTGTAACCTTTACACATAGAGTTGACGGTTTACATTCTAGCCCAAAAGTTTGGGGAGTTACATTATCTCCCCTTTGGGATCATTCATCCACGAATGATGAGTAAGGACATGTCAAATCTTAAAAGGTTTGGAATAAGGAAAGTAACCTCGCATTGAACATTTTTCCTCAACAAAGTATCCAAAGGCATCGAAAGAGCTTCATGATAACCCACAGTGAAACACATAAGCACGAAGCATGAGGTAGTGAAAGTTTTCATATGGATGACCTTGCACATGAGTTCTATGAATAATTCTCATCACAGCATAAGGCATGAGTTTATTTGGTGATCATAGGCACTATTTACATCAGTACTAATCATGAAATGAGATTTCGCGGGAGACAGGATTTAGAAGCATTTTCCACCTTACAAGATACAATGAATGTATCTTAAGTTTAGAGACACTATTCATTTATTCCCCAACATTAATCAACATACTTTATCATTTCCCATCTACGATTCTCCCATAACACATCTAATCACTTGAATTTTGTGTCCCGACATATAATAATTCTATGCTGAAGCCCAACTCGGAGGAAAGAGGTGCTAACTTAAACTGCGGGACCTGCACTCTACATCACATTAAGAAATCACCTCATCCTATCACTATAATCCAACAACCTTAAGTCTTAATTCAAGGAATACTAACCGCACGGCACATTGGTTTGTGTTTTCATCAATCACAAAATTTAAGTCTATCATTACTACACCCATTTTATGGATCTCCCAACTAAGACCAGCCAATTCAATCATTCTCACTAAGATTTTCACCATATAACTCCTTCTTCACTATCTCACATAATGAAAACTCATTTCTTTCTTCCCCTTTCTCCTATAACCTTAGCTCTAGAAGTCAAATCAAAATATTTATCTTCAAAATCATCTTCCCCTCACCCAAAACACTACTACACTTTCATAACCACCGTCATACTGATATATGAAGGGTCATTGAGGGACCCGAGCCTAAATATCATGAATGGATGTAACCCTATTCAATACATAGCTTATACTTATTACACTACTCAAGGAGGGACATGATGTAAAGATGCGATAGAATAGACACGGAGTGATTTAGATATCAAGTGTCTGGATCATAAGTAAAGGGTTGTTCGGCATAACCACAACACAACATGATTTCCTAGGACATACTACAGTGAGAAACATGGGTACACATATCTCATGATTTGTATAACATAAGGTCGGAATTCATAAAGTAAATTTTTGAAATAGAGATTGATACTTGAAGCTATTGCTTCTCATTTTCCGAGATGAGATATTCATAAGTTCGCATAACTTTATCGCTTTGGCTAATTCTGGCATAAAATGATTTAGTGAAATACAAAAACATATTTTTTAGGACTAAGCATGTTGTGAGACATAGTTTTAGATCATGAGCAACGTAACATATGTCTTGGATACTTGGAATATTGAATCACTGAGGGAGATTATTACTCCTTGTCTTGAAATCGGAACATGGCATGAGTTACATAGAGAGCTCAAACCTTAGGCATAGGCAAGACATGAATACATAAGATATTGGTAGAAGTCCATTCAAATCGAAGTAGGAGGAGCTTGCTTGACTAGGAATTGATTTAACATGATTCATACTTGAAACTTGACATCACAAAAAGAATTCAGGAACTACTTTAATCCAACATCTCCCCCTTAGGTCAAAGTCACCCTCCTAGACTTGAGAATATAACCTCCCATCAATCTATAACGATTTTTCTCAATACAAAAGGGGATATCGGTATAGCCACGAACACAAACTTCCTTCAAGAATTTTAGATAAAGACACTAAATTTTTTCTAGGTTAT